>NW_027664313.1:0-61446 GCF_963455305.1 Plecotus auritus | reverse complement strand
GCATAATGGAATCTCCAATCTCTTTATCACAAGAGAAAATAGCTTAGCCTAAGGCCTGAGGAGAATCACAAATAAGGCAGAAGCTTCTTTAAGAAGAAAATGGCCAATTAGAACAACCATAGCCCCTCCAGCCACCTCTCCAGTGTCGAGGCACCCAGAGGGCCTTTTCCCAGGAGGAACCACCCCCCTACCCCCCTGAGTCCCTACAATAACCCTATGAGGCTGAGCCTAGGCTCTCCCATGTTCAGAGAAACAAACACTCAGAAAGATGTAGTGACCTGAAGACTCACAGCAAGCAGGTGTTTGAGTGGCCACTGTGCTGTGGAGGGGCAGGGCTCACCTGGTACATGGTTGGTCCCACACACGTTGGTTAGTAGCAAATGTTCTGTATTAACACAGAAGGGTGGGTGGGGACGATGGTGGGGCCGCTGCCCAGGAAGCTGGGCACCAAGTACTTGATCAGTTTGCCCAGTCACTGTTCCTGGGCAGCCTGCACTGTACATCCTTCTATTTTATTTTATTTTTGCCCTGTGAGGGTCAAGTTTATTTGGAAGCCTGAGTGAGTGGTGTTGGGGTCAATATGAAGGCCCAGGGCTGGGATGTCTGGCCTCCAGGTTGGGCTCAGGATGCCCCCCAGGGAGGCCAGTCCTTGGCCTCTGGCCACCCAGCTCTGAGTCTGGGCATAGGATGGAGCCAGCACCCTGGGAAGCAGAGTCCTGGCTCCAGGGAGGGCAGGTGGAGAAGGTGAGGACAGTTCTCCCTACGTGGGTCAGGGTCCAGAAAAACAGACTTGCTCAAAGCTCTGAGGGTTTATAGGGTTAAATTTTATAGAATCTAAATTAAGTTTATGTTTAGGAATATTTCATTAAATGTTCTCTAAATACACTCTATGTTACTAAATATCATAAAAAATACAGTAAAATTGTAAACACATGTAACATGAACACAAAACGTTTAACACTACATCTAAATAGGGGTGGGGGTGCCCTTTCTTCCATGGCAGTTGACAATCGCTGTGGCCTGGGTTCTGGCACCACAGGCCTCACAGAAGTTGGGTGAGTTGCTCAAATGCTGCAGGTGGTTCTTCTGCCTCTAGAAGTTCAGTGAAAGCTGGGCCTGGATCCGGCTCTGGCTCTGGAGAGGCCACTTGGGTGGCGTTGCCTCTTGAGGGTTTTCCTGATGTTGCTCTGGAACGGGTTCTGTAGATCCAAGAAGAGGACATGTTACCACCCTCACTGCCTTTTGTGTGCCTTCCAAAGGCACACTCACCCACACCACCTCCAGAGGCCTCTTCCTCCTCCTGTCTCGGCCTCAGTGGGCTCAGGTGCTCCCAATGTGACTGAAGGTACTGGGCCTGGTTTGGCAGGTTGAGGACTGGAAAGTTGAGCTCTATGGAGGCCAACAGCATCATCAGGCTGGGAAATTCTGGAGGTGCTGGTCCAGCCAGATGCCCAGCGTGCAGGAGATGGCCCTGGGGAGAGAGAGAGGTGGGCAGCAGAGTCTGAGGTGTGCCCATTCCTTCCACACGGCCCTCCCAGAGGTCCTTTGCCTCCTGCTCCTGCCCACCCAGAAGCCAGACCGACTCCTTGTCCACCTTCAGTCTGGCAGTCCTGGCAGAGACGCGCCTGGTCACCCAGGAGGCGCTGGCAGAAAGCACTCCTAACTGACAGCTCTGGATCAACGAGGGAACCACCTGTCCCCTTCTTCAAAGGAACCTGACATGGTCTCTCAGAGTCCCTGTTTCCTCCCATTAGGACTGAGAGGGCTGGTGTCCACCTTGTTCATGTCATTCAATGGCACAGAGTAGGTGCTTCAGGAATACTGACCAATGAGCGAACAAACGAACCCCAGGGCCTTCCTATCACCTCAAACATTGGCTCCTGCACCTACATGCTGCATAATTCACTAGCTGTGCTGTGTGGTTCTTTGCCTCCCACTGAAACTGAACTCCCACCTGCTGGGGTACACCTGACAAGCTGCCACTGAGAAGGTTCTACCAGATTAGTGAGCAAAATCCCGGGATAGCGGTGCAGGCAGGGCTGGTATTAGGAGCAGAAGGGTATGAATTTTCTGAGGGTCTGACTCTCTCAGTGAGCTCCCACTGCTCACCCACACCACCCATATCCACATGCACAGCTCTCTGATTCATGTCCTTTTCTCTAGGAGAAGCCCTCAGACCTCTGCCCTCTTGCAGAAATCCCACCATGTGTGGGACCAGGGTTCTGCCAGAACCTTGAATTCACAGTCCGCATACTCCCCTCCTGGCTCTGACCCAAAACTGACTCACGTTTTCTGCTGGAACAGAGGTTCACCTTCCTCTTCACAAGACAGGAAGATGCAGCCACAGGTAGAGGAGGCCAGGAGGACGTCACATCGGCTGTCCTGTGGACACCACGAGCCTGTGCAGCCTAGTGTGACTGAATCCGCTCCTGACTAGAAGGAAGCTCTGGAGTGCAGGCTTAGGATCTGCTCTGTGCACTGTATTATGGTCAGTGCCTAGAGATGAGTCTGTACCTGGCTGGGCTTCTAATATTTTTAATGAATGAATGAGCCCAAACCAGCCCCATCTCAGATAGCTGGGTGACCCTGGGGCCCCACTACTCACCTCTGGCATCTCTGATCTGGAGTCACCTGGGACCCCTAATGGGATCTCCAATCTCTTTATGAAATGAGAAAAGAGCTTAGCCCAAGGCCCCAAAGAGAATCACAAATTTGGCAGAGCCTTCCTCAACAGGAAGAGAAAATGACCAACTGGCTCAATCACAGCCCCTCCAGCAGACCTCTCCACTGTCTAGGCACCCAGAGAAAACTTACCTGTAGGACCCCAGCCAGTCCCTACAATAACCCTATGAGCTGGCTCCCGGGATCACCGAGGGTTCAGAGGAACAAACACTCAGGGAGTGCAGTGACCTGAAGGCAAACAGCCAACAGGTGGCCTGGTGACCATGTGCTCTGGAGGGAGAGGGGCTCACCTGGTAAATAATTGGTCCCACAGCTGTTGGGTGGTAGCAAATGTTCTGTAGTAACAGACAGGAATGAAGGTGGGTTCCCTGCTCAGGAATTCGACCACTTTGTCCAGACAGTGTGCCGGGGCGATGCGCACCATACAGGTCTTTTTTTTTTCTCCCTGTGAGGCCGAAGTTCATTGCGAAACTCCAGTATGTGGTACTAGGGTAAGTTGGCTGTTTGGCAGCTGGATCCTAAGGTTAAGCTGACTGGCCTCGGTGTTCTGCTCAGATGCCTGCAATCAGAGACCAGCCCTTGACCTCTTGCCACCCAGCTCTGAGTCTGGGCACAGGCTGGAGCTGGCTCCCAGGGAAGCAGAGTCCTGGCTTCCAGGAAGGGCAGGTCTTCAAGGCCAGAACCTTCTCGCTAGGAATGTTGGGCATCCTGAGGCCAAAACACATCTCCCATGATTCTCCAGCTCAACACTGCCCTCCTGACTCCCACCTGCCAGAACGTTCTGGTTATTGAACAGAGCAGTGAGGAGCTCCCAGTGAGGGGCAACCCCCTTAGGTTCCAGGCTGTGAGAGCATTCAAACCCAAAAAGGTTTCCCTTTGGTTTCCAGGGTCTGTGTCTGTAGTAAACTGAACTGTTCACAGAAAAGCAGCTGGGTCCTTCTGGGCAAGGCCAAGGCAGGGTGAAGGGCAGGGGGAAGGGCAGGGCTAGAAGGTGGAACTGGAGTGTCCAAAGATGCAGACGGGGAAGTGCTTGACGTGGGAGGACCACTGGGCTGCCAGCTGGAGAAATGTTACGTCGTTCCACTCCACATCGTCGATGATGACCGGCAGCATGTTCTGCTGGTGCTTGGCCTTGCAAACCAGGCGACGGATGCCCTTGATGCACTGGCTATTGGACTCCACATCCTCGTGCTTGGTTTCCTTGGGCGCCTTCTTTTTTTTCTCCTTGGTGACCACTGTCATGGACATGGCAGGTGTTGCTGTGGCCTTGCTACTGCTGTGCAGCCTGCTGACCTGGACAGACTGGAAGAAGCACTTGAGTGTGTTTTTGGCGGTAGGCAGGTCTTTCTTCTCCATGACTCTCTTTGTGTGTATTGGCTGGGCTGCCGTCCAGTAATCCACCTGCAGCTCCATCATCTCTGCATGGACACTCTGGCTGCGGGAGGACAGGCCCCCACTCGTTGTCGGGGGAGAGAGTGTGTTGGATGAGGCCTTCCTGGCAGGGGTCGGAAACTCACTGGAGCATGAGGGGGCCGCATCACCTGAGTCTCCTGACATGGATGAAGATGGTTCCACTCTTCCAACCTTCACTGCCCCCACAAAGGGGATGAACTTCTTTGAGGACTTCTCGTTGGGGCGCTGCTGCTTAGACATGAGCATGGCCTCTGCGATGGGCAGCAGGTAGACACAGTTGGCCCCCGCGACGTATTCTGTGATTCTCGACACAACGTCCTGTGTGTCCTGCAAGGTGTTCAGAGACTCCAGGTTGTTGAACATGTCCCACCAGTACAGGTCATGGAAGAAGTTGTAGTAGCGGCAATCCATGGAGCCCAGGTAGCTGGCCAAGGGGTGGGAACCCAGTGGGATGACCAGGAAGCGCATGTAGTCTAGCCATTGGGGTGGCTGGTGGGACAGCTGCTCCACGAAGACCCCCAGCACAGCGCTGAAGTAGGGCTGTGCTCCTGCCACCGCGATCTTCACAGGTGTCAGAGCCTGGGAATTGCAGTTGCAGTATCTCTGCATCCAGGAGACGATGATGCTGAAGGCCTCCTGGACGTCATCTGTGGAGCAAGTGCACACCACGGGCAGCGTGTGCCCCTGCAGGATGTCCGAAAGTAACTGGCCCTGCCATTCTGAGATGTTAACCAGGATGATGTTCTCAGGCAGCTTGTCGTGGGAAATGAGGATGTTGTTTAGCTGGTCACACACGGGCTTCCTGGGGATCTGCCGCTGTCTCTGTGGTTCTGGGTCCTCGTTGTCCGGTCTGTTGCACCACTCATTCAGGGATGTGCTGCAGCCCCGGTGGCCAGACTGCTTCCTCTTGGACCTCCTGGAGGGGATGCCTAGAGACTTGGTGAAGCGCACTATGGATGGCAGCTTCCTGGTGAACCAACCCCGGGCGGAGGACTCTGCCTCCCGGCTGTCCTCCAGCTGTGCCAGCTGCTCCCCAGGGGAGCGAATTCTATGGGCCATTGAGTCAGAGCCACTATCACTTGACGTGCTGTCAAAGTATCGCCTGAGCTTGGGCTTTGGGGTGCTGGGGACGCTGATATCGTTCTCCATGTCCAGACTACTCTCGCTTGAGCTCTCCACAATGTCATACCGACGGTCCAGGGCCTTCTCCACTTTGGGGACATGTCTCACAAGGGCCTGTTCTGAGGACGCGACCTTCTCCGACACTTGGGCCATGAGCATAGATGCCAAGGCTTTCTGGTGGTAATTCTGTTGCCAGGTCATGCACCTCCTTCTTACTATCAGGTTCCCTTCCTCAAAGTTCTTCTCCTGGGACTGCCTGTGGGCAGCACTGTAGCTGGCCACCTGGTGAAAGAATCTCTCAGACTGGCCGGCAGAGTCGGTAGGCGAGGTCTGGGCCGTGGTGCTGGCCTGCCTGGCACTGGCCTCATGATCGATGGGCTGGCTGGACAGGGAGGCCATCCGGATCTTGTCCACCTTAGTGGTGGGTGTGCTGTAGGCCACAAATTTGGAGTCACTGTGGCTTGGCTGCTTGCCTCCCGGGGAGCACGTGTTCTCAGGCAGGTGGGCCAGACTCAGAGGTTCCTTTCGGATCCTGGCGCTGTGGAGGCCCCACATCTCCATCTGCAAGCTAGAGTCTGACAGGCCTTCGATGCATGGCCTGAGCTTGGGATTGGGGCTGCTGAGGACACTGTGATTGTCCTTCATGTCTGGGCCGCTAGACAGGCCTTTGAAGTATGGCCTGAGCTTAGGTGTGGGAGTGCTGAGGACGCTGTCATCGTCCTCAATGTCTGGGCCACTGTCACTGGGGTTCTCCAGCATGTCATACAGGAGGTCCAGGTCCTCCTCCACCTCCGGGACATGCTCCCCATGGTCCTGCTCAGGGTCCAGGACCTCCTCCCACACTTGGACTGTGTGCAGCCATAACAGGACTTTCTGGTGGTAGTTCTGTTGCCCGGTCATGGTCCTCTCTCTCACTACCGGATTCCCCTCATTGAAGTCATCCTCCTCCTGGTCCTGCCTGTGGGCATCATTGGAGCTGGCCTCCAGCTTGGAGAAGAAGTCCTCACACTTGCACTCAGAGTAGTTATCCGAGGACTCAGCCTTGGGACTGGCTTGCCTGGCGCTGTCCTCATGGTCGATGGGCGGCCTGGACAGGGAGGCCATCCGGATCTTGTCCACCTTGCTGGTGGGTGTGCTATAGGACACAAATGCATTGTCACTCTCACATGGCTGCTTGCCTCCCAAGGCCCACGCATTCTCTGGCATTTGGGCCAGACTCAGAGGCTCCGTTTGGGTCATGTCACTGTGGCTGCCCCACATCTCCGTCTGCGAGCTAGAGTCTGACGGGCCTTCAAAGTATGGCCTGAGCTTGGGCCTGGGGATGCTGAGGACGCTCTCATCATCCTCCATGTATGGGTCACTTTTCCTGGGGTTCCCCATCATGTCAGACTGACGGTCCCTCTCTGACACTTTGGACCTGTGAAACAGCGCCAGGACTTTTCGCTTCAAGTTTCCTCGTATTGATCGCCGCTGCTTCTTTGGCTTCCCCTTCTCAAAGTCATCCTTGTGCAGGTCCTGTCTGTGCTTTCTACTGCAGCTGGCCTCCCGCTCAGAAAAGGAGCTCTCATCCTGCCCCCCGGTGTAGTTACCTGCGGACTTGGCCTTCGGGCTGGCCTGCATGGCAACGTCCTCATGTTCGATGGGCTGACTGCACAGGGAGGAGATCCAGATCTTGGCCACCTTGGTGGAGGACTGCTTGACACTGCTGTAGAGGCTCAGCATCTGGCCACACTTGGGGTTTTGCTGCATGACCTCAGCCATGTGGATGGCGCCCGTGGCCAGTGTCTTGTAGCGCACGGCAGTCCTGTTCTTATAACGCTTCCTCTGCTCCAGCATGACCTGCAGCTTGTTGCCTTCTCCCTTGAGGAAGTGGGAGTACTGCAGGGAGAAGGTCAGTGCCAGGCCGGTCTCCACTGGTCCACTGGGAGGCAGCACAATCTCTTGGGACCTCAGGATGCCCTTGGAGTCCTGCATCTTCACAGAAATCACCACAGAGTTGAGGTCTTTTGCCAGCTCCTTGAAGATCACTAGCTTCTTTAAAGTGAGACTGCACCACCTGGGCACGCAGCCGGGTCTGGAGCAGTCCACCGCCCAGATGGCGAACAGCTTCTGGGGTACCTGTGTTTTGAGCACAGTGGATGTGCTGGCCAGGCCCACAGTTCGTGAGGAAGCTGCAGCTGCTGGCACCTTACTGGTCCTTTTCCTACTCAGGGTTGATGGTTTGTCCTCCTGTGGTGGGACAGAGGAGGGACATGATTGGTGACAAGAGGTGGGGCATAAGTGATCGAGTGTGGAGACACAAAAAGTGGCCACTCGCTAACCTGTGATTAGGTCAGGGAAGGCCTGGGTGGTGGTCTTTTAAACTCAGAGACCTGAAGTTGTCACAAAGGATGTCCTAAAGTTAAAACTTTTTAACTAAAAGCAATTTATGGTGGGTCGCCATGTGCTAGGCTGGAATCCTCTCTTAAAAAAAGTCAATCTTTACCTTCACTGAACATGCCTTTAACTTAACTGAACATAGCTTTAGAATGTCAAAGGAATTTTCCTTGTTCTGGACACTCTGTGCTCTGTGGAGACCACAAATCCCCTCATTGTTATTGAGTTCATTGTTGGCTGTTCTATCCTATATCCACCTATGGAAAGAAGTATGTGTCTATCATTTTACTTTTTATCCAATCTATCACCAATGGATTTCATGCAACCCACATACATCTCCACTTTTGACTGTAATATCTAAAATAAGGTGAAAACTGCCATTCTCCAGAGCATTATTTCAATCCATTGAGATTTTGCTTCAAGGCAATTGACAGTTTGGCTCAGATAAAATCGCAACAATCGTTCACAGTTTTGACTGCTTCTTACATTGACATTTACTTGGCACAATACAGCAGGATCCCAGAAAAGCTTGCCCAGCACCACCCTGCAGACCTACACCTGGTGCTGGGATACAGCAAAGGGCCCATTGACCCACCAGTTCCCTGCCCGTTGGGTGAACTTGTGTGAGTTGTCTCTTGGATCCAGGCCCTTCCCTTGCTTGTGCTGCTGACTTTATTTGAGCCATATTTTTGAATACTCTTGGTGGAACTAAGGTTAATGGTTGACAGATCCCAGGCTAAGGAGAGACAGGAGGAAAAATGGGCCTGGTTCTGTGTTTTCTAGTGGAATTGCCTTTTGAGAGACTGGGGACAACACCTTGGCTGTATAAATGAGAGCTGATCTGGTTCACCTAGGAAGATAAAGGGGCACAGCCTCCTTGCTACACGAATTTCAGGTGTTCTTAGACAACTGAGGATCATTGCAGATGTGTCAGAGGTCATTCCTCACAACATGTCCGAGCCCCGTAGGGAAACTCCAACACAACTGTAACTAAACCAAATCGCTCTTCACGGGGAGCACTAATAAGGTGTGGTCCATCTGCACTGGTAGCCCTTCTGGTTGTTTTACACAGCAGGGAGAGAAACCGAGGCACAGAAGAGGGTTGAATGAGACTCTAGGGGATGAGCATCGTGCAGCTCAACCCACAAAGCAACACACTTCAACCCACTACATCACACCCTCAAAAATGTGCTGAGACTCTGCAGACACCAAACAACAATAAAAACAACAGCAGCAAACAAACCTCTAGTTAACATGGGAAGTTGTGCCTCCACGGCTGGGAATTCCCAGACTCCAGCCCTCATTAATATCCCTGATAGGGAGCCTTGACTTGCAAGTGCTTTACAGAAATAGGAAGATTTATCTAGAAAATAGCAACTATAAAATGACCAATACACAGTTGTCTTTGCGTGCCTAAGTTAATTTTTCGCAGGGAAAAAAGAAAAACTAGAAAAATGCCGGCCTGAAAATTAAACTGATTGAATGAATAGGACGCATATCTTGATTTGGAAATTAGAAACTTCTAAGGAGAAGCACCAATAAACTCTCCTTCAAAAAGAAATTAATAAGAAATTAAGATGGCGGCATAGGTAATCACCTATACTTGCTGCCTCTCACAACCACATCAAAACCATGACTAAATGGCAGAACAACTACCACCCAGAACTGCGGGAAAGCTGGCTGAGTGGAAGTTCCACAACTAGAGAGGTGAAGAAAGCGCATTGAGACCAGTAAGAGGTGCAGAGGCGAGGAAAGTGCTGGCACCTGGATGTGCTTCTCTTTAAACCAGGAGATAAAAGCTCCCACTTGCTCTGAACTCCAGTTCCCGGCGAGACTCTGGGGGACCCAGGTACATACGGGGTGAAAATGGACTGTCTGGCATTGGGACAGGAACGTGAGGGCGGCTTACTCTTAGAGATGCCCGCAGCGATCATTGTTCCTGCATGGGGGGCGCAGGACTCAGAGAACCTGGGAAGTTCCAGTTCAGGGCAGCCATTGCTGTTTGCTCTGTCCTGGTGATTCTCAGAGACCCCGCCCCATGCCATTTACAACCCCACCCAAGCTGTGAGCAGCAGCTTTTGCATATGAATGGCCTGTCCTTTTGCCTAAAAGGAACTACAGCTGGGTCAGAGAGACCCAGAGATTCCAAAAGAAGGCCCACCACCTGGCAGCAGCAGCGGCCTTGCTTCACAGCTGGGCCTTGTCTGGGCACTTCCAAACCCCATACAAAGAGGAGGAATCTGCAGATGTCTCTGTAGCTCCTGCTGGGCGGCCCCAGACAATGACTGACCTTGCACCTCCTTGGAGATCCAAGAGCCAGTGTACCCAGTGGTCAGAGTGAGACCATACTGGATTACAACTCTTCACATCCCTAAGAGACACACACTCAAGGAGCAGACTCAGTGAGCACCAAAGCCCCACGGAAGCAAGTTCTGCCCCATAAGGGTGTGTCCTGTGCAACAGATCTTCCAGTGTAGACACAGCTGGTCATCACAGCCTATTGGCCTGGAGGTCAATTCGTCCCAGTGATATCAACAGCAATCAAGGGTTAACTACAACAAGGCTGCGCAAACAGCCCCCAAAGGGGTGCACCAAGAGTGTCCACCTCGGTTGACTGGGGAGGCTGAACCACTGAGCCCTATAGGACAATAACCACACAAGGCTACTCTATCAACTCAAGTAGACTTAGCAGCTACCCAGTACATAGAAACAAACACAGGGAAGCAGCAAAATGTGAGGACAAAGAAACAAGTTACAAATGAAAGAAATGAATAAAAACAAAATACTGGATATAGAGTTCAAAGCCACAGTTATAAGGTTACTCAAGAATCTTCTAGAAACCTCAGAGAAGTTTAGTGAGAACCACAAGGATATGAAAAAGGACCAATCAGAAATAAAGTATACACTGACTGAAATTAAGAATAATATACAGAGATCCAACAGCAGACTAGAGAATCCCAAGAATCAAGCCAAAGATTTGAAATACGAAGAAGCAAAATACACCCAACTGGAAAAGCAAAATGAAAAAAAGAATCCAAAAATATGAAGATAGTGTAAGGAGCCTCTGGGACAACTTCAAGCATACCAACATCTGAATTATGGGGGTGCCAGAAGAAGAGAGAGAGCAAGATATTGAAAACCTATTTGAAGAAATAATGACAGAAAACTTCCCCCACCTGGTGAAAGAAATAGACTTACAAGTCCAGGAAGCACAGAGAACCCCAAACAAAAGGAATCTAAAGAGGACCACAACAAGACGAATCACGATTAAAATGCCAAGGGCAAAAGACAAAGAGAGAATCTTAAAAGCAGCAAGAGAAAAACAGTTAGTTACCTACAAGGGAGTACCCATACGACTGTCAGCTGATTTCTCAACAGAAACTATGCAGGCCAGAAGGGAGTGGCAAGAAATATACAAAGTGATGAATAGCAAGAACCTACAACCAAGATTACGCAGCAAAGCTATCATTTAGAATTGAAGGTCAGATAAAGAGCTTCACAGACAAGAAAAAGTAAATGAGTTCATCACCACCAAACCAGTATTATATGAAATGCTGAAGGGTATTCTCTAAGAAGAGAAAGAAAAAGGTAAAGATAAAAATTATGAACAACAAAGTGACAACAAATATATGTCTATCAACAAGTGAATCTAAAAATCAAGTGAATAAAAAATCTGAAGAACAGATAAACTGGTGAATATAATAGAATCAGGGGCATAGAAAGGGAATGGACTGACAATTCTCGGGGGGGGGAAGGAGGTGTGGGGGGTGCGGGAAGAGATTGGACAAAAAGCTTATACCTATGGACAAGGACAATGAGGGGGGTGGGGGTAAGGGCATGGGGTGGGGTGAGAACTGAGTGGAGGGGAGCTATGGGGGGAAAAAGAGAAACAACTGTAATAATATGAACAATAAAGATTTATTTTTAAAAAATGAAATTTCAGAGATTATCTCTGAACTCTCCTGAAGCTAATAAATGCTAACACCCCATCTCCCCCTTCTATAGCACTTCCACTCCATCTTTTGCTCTCTGAGCTTCCTTGTCCAGACATGTTCTTTCCCTTCCCTTCTTCATTGCTCTTCTATCTCCTCCACTACCACTCCCTACTGACTTAAGGGAAAATGAGAATAGGAATCCTACCAGCTCTCTTTGGAGAAAAGCTGCTCTCAGCCAGGGAGGAACCAGCAATTGTTCTCGATTTTCTCTATGGCCCTGATTGGTTCACAAAGAAATTTCACTGTTAGAACATGTAATCCTGGCTATTCTAACCTATCCCAATTAATATACTCCTGGTACCTGGGAGCAAAAGCAACAGAATTACTAAATAAGGTTGTAAGAAAACTCCTGTAGAGAAGTCTGTCCACTTTAAGGATTATAGGAAACTGAAATAGGATTTAGAAAAAGTAAACAAACACAAACAAGCATAGGGTAGCTCCAAGTGTGTTTCACCTTCTCACTGATACTTTGGCAGAATTTTAAATTATCATTAAAAGGGAAGCCACTGCCCTAGCCAGTTTGGCTCAGGAGATAGAGTATCCGCGTGCAGACTGAAGGGTCCCAGGTTTGATTCTGGTCAAGGGCACAAGCCCAGGATGCGGGCTCTATCCCCAGTAGGAGGCGTGCAGGAGTCAGCCAATTGATGATTCTCTCTCATCATTGATGTTTCTATCTCTCTCTCCCTCTCCCTTCCTCTCTGAATTCAATAAAAATCTATTTTAAAAATGGGGGGAGGGGAGAAGCCACTAAGTACCCTGTATATACTACGGTTGCTTTATTTGTTCTTAACCGCGCCCAATTGCTTTCACCATCTAAATAAAGCTTCCCTACAAATGTCTGTTTTTTAATCAAAACCTGTTTCCTTCCAACTAGGGAATGTTATGGGAATATATATATATTTATATATTTATATGGGTTGCTTATCAAATCTTCCCCAATTCACCTGTTAAATGAGTGGGGGGTTTTCTTTTTAATGAAATCAGTGATGCTTATATATGCTTTTTCCAGAATAGTTACATATATACTCAGAATAAGTGAACCAGATACTGAACCAAAAGGGAAATTAATGATTTTAAAGGAACTTTGCAGGAGGAAACTAAGCTTGAGATTGACCGAACGTTTGCTAATCATCTTTTCTTCATTATTATCTTCCACGAGAGCCTGAGAGATGGCTTCACAGGGTACCCACCCTACTCAGAATGGCCCCAAACAGCCCAAACACCTGCCTGTAACACTTGGCTTGCTCTTTTGTCTCTCTATAAATGGGGAACCAGCCCACAGTGACTTGAGAATCCTCTTTTGGGGTACATATTCACCAAATGGGAGAAACTTGACCCTGAGTCCTTCAAGAAAGAATCCAACCTTCATTTGTTACCCCACCTACCTGGTCCCAATATAAAGTGGGTGATAGAGAGGTTTCACACCATTAATTTCAAGACTATCTTGCAGCTAGGACCTGTTTTGCCATTCCCAAGGGAGATGGACAGAGGTTTCATATACCTGAAAGCCTTTATTCCTCTCAGAGGTATGTGCTTTCTGGAAACTAGAAAAATGTATCCAAATAGAAAGAAACATTCAAAAAATGAGTGAATGATTTGGTCAGTCCCTTGCCAACATTTTAGTGGCAACCCAGTCCCTGAAGTATTGAAAATGACTATCCTTGTTTCACAAATGAAGTTTTCAAGGGGCCAGAGGTTTGGCTCTAGAAACAATTCAAAGCCCATCAACTCCTTTTACCTTCCCCAAACCTCCCCTATTCATTTCAGAGGCTTGTAGATAATTGGCTTTATGCAACCAAAGTCCCAGAACCTTTGAAGTGGAAATACCTGAGTTCACCAAGACCTCTTGTCTGGGCCATTTTTATAAATACAAATCTCTGGAAGATATGTCTTATCCCAATAGAAAAAAATATCTTACCCACCTACACAAATCACTTTAGCTTATTTCAACTATTTCTTTCTAACTTAGTAAGTTTTAATGAAAGTTATAGAATATCTAGATATTTTGAAATAACATGAAATACTGAAACATTGATTGCTAGACAAGTCTTAGGTTCCCCTGCTTTTGGGTTTTTTATTACAGGTCTGTAAAATTGATTTGGAGCTGTTGATGTAATGTTTTGTGCTTTGTTGAAGGTGTGTGTGTTTTTTTTTTAACTTATTTTGTGTGTTTTTTTGTTGTTTTTTTAATTTAATAAATCTTTATTGTTCAAATTATTACAATTGTTCCTCTTTTTTCCCCATAGCTCCCCTCCACCCGGTTCCCACCCATCCTCTGCCCTTACCCTCCCCCACTGTCCTCATCCATAGGTGTACGATTTTTGTCCAGGCTCTTCCGTCACCCCCCACACCCCTTTTCTCCCGAGAATTGTCAGTCCACTCCCTTTCTATGCCCCTGATTCTATTATATTCACCAGTTTATTCTGTTCATCAGATTTTTTATTCACTTGACTTTTAGATTCACTTGTTGATAGATACGTATTTTTCATAATTTTTATCTTTACCTTTTGCTTCTTCTTCCTCTTCTTAAAGAATACCTTTCAGCATTTCATATAATACTGGTTTGGTGGTGATGAACTCCTTTAGCTTTTTCTTATCTGTGAAGCTCTTTATCTGCCCTTCAATTCTGAATGATAGATTTGCTGGGCAGAGTAATCTTGGTTGTAGGTACTTGCTCTTCAAAACTTTGAATATTTCTTGCCACTCCCGTCTGGCCTGCATAGTTTCTGTTGAGAAATCAGCAGACAGCTGTATGGGTGCTCCCCTTGTAGGTAACTAACTGTTTTTCTCTTGCTGCTTTTAAGATTCTCTCTTTGTCTTTTGCCCTTGGCATTTTAATTGTGATGTGTCTTGTTGTGGTCCTCTTTAGATTCCTTTTGTTTGGGGTTCTCTGTGCTTCCTGGACTTGTAAGTCTATTTCTTTCACCAGGTGGGGGAAGTTTTCTGTCATTATTTCTTCAAATATGTTTTCAGTATCTTGCTCTCTCTCTTCTTCTGGCACCCCCATAATTCTGATGTTGGTACACTTGAAGTTGTCCTAGAGGCTCCTTACACTATCTTCATATTTTTGGATTTTTTTTTCTTTTTGCTTTTCTGGTTGAGTGTTTTTTGCTTCTTCGTATTTCAAATCTTTGACTTGATTCTTGTGAACCTCTAGTCTGCTGTTAGATCTCTGTATAATATTTTTTATTTCAGTCAGTGTATGTTTAATTTCTAGTTGGTCCTTTTTCATATCCTCGAGGGTCTTGCTAAATTTATTGGCCTTTTCTAAAAAATTCTTGAAAAACCTTATAAGTTTTGAACTCTATATCCAGTCGTTTGCTTTCCTCCATTTCTTTCTTTTGTGATCTGTTTCTTTGTCTTTGCATTTTGGCTGCTTCCCTGAGTTGATAGAGTGGCTTTGTGTGCTAGGTGTCCTATAGGGCCAGGGCTCAGCCTCCCCAGTTACCTGAGGTAGACACTCTTGGTGCACCCCTTTGTGGGCTGTGTGCACAATCTTGCTGTATTTAAGCCTTGATTGTTATTGGTATCACTGGGAGGAATTGACCTCCAGGCCCAATGGCTGTGAGGATCAGCTGTGTCTTCGCTGGGAGAACTTCTGTGCTGGAGACACCCTGATGAGACAAGACTTGCAAAAGCCTCTGTGCTCAGCTTGGATGGGGCAGAGTCTCAGGGCAGAGCAGACAGCATTGGTTTCCCGTCAGCCCTGCCCTAATAGGCCCCTGTGTCTCAGTGTCCCATGGTAATCGCTGCAAGCACCTCTGAGGGAAAGCCGCCCTCAAGTTCCACCTGCTGCCAGACAGTCCAGTTTCTCCCTGAATGAGTCTGGGTCCCCAGAGTCTCTCCCGGACCTGGAGTTCAGTGCAGTTGGGAGCTTTTGTCTCCCTCCGGATTGAAAAAGCCAGCTGCGTATTCAGTTGCCCGCCCTCACCACGCCCATGCGCCTTAGTACCCCTGCCTTCCACACTTCCTCTGAGTCTCAGTATACTTTTCTCTTTCCTGACAGTCCAGTTTCACCCCTTATGAGTCTGGGTCCCCAGAGTCTCGCCCGGAACTGGAGTTCAGCGCAGTTGGGAGCTTTTGTCTCCCTCCCGCTTGAGAAAGCCAGCCACACACTCAGTTGCCAGTCCTCTCCGCACGTGCGTCTCAGTACCTCTGCCTCCAGCAGTTCCTCCGAGTCTCAGTGTGCTTTTCTCTACCCTTCTAGTTGTAGAATTTTCACTCAGCCAGCCTTGCTGTGGTTCTGGATGATGTCCATTTTGTCTTTTAGTTGTAGTTTTGAAATTGTTGTGCAAGGCAGCAGTTTAGGTGTTTACCTATGCCGCCATCTTGGTTTCTCCTCCCAAAGGTGTGTTTCTTGAACGTGAGATTGTGATTAAAATATGATCATCAACATCAATCTAAGGAATGCTGGTTGTTCACTTTTGTGCTTATCACTGGAAATTAAGGCTCCTAAGAGTTAAAAGTTCCAGTTAAGTTGGAAGAAATTATATAGTTGTGCTAATAGAAGGCTTGAGGTATAAGGAGTCATATTTGAAGGAAAAGCACAAATGTAATTTTCTCTAAGTATAGTGATTTCTGAATGGGTAAGAAGGTTTGTGAAAGTTCATGAAAGTTTTGTAAAAGGGGGTACAGGCTATAAACTTTTGTGAAAGTTTTATATAAAATATTCTTGTATTTTCTCTGAAAAAATTATGTGTATAGCCTTTATGTGATATGTGTTCATCTATGTGATATGTGTGGTGATTTTTCAGCCTCCAGATGTCATTAGTAGGATATAAACTTTTACCTAAAAGATTAAATACTTATGTAAATTAAGGTGAATTCTGTAGTCTGGACAAAATATTTAATATTAAAACTGTTTGTAAGTATGATTCATGTCTTTAGAGTTATTACCATAAGCCTATGTTTGCTTTACTTAGATTTACAAAAAGTACAAGGTATAATCTTTTGCATATGTATATTTGACAACCTTCCTAAAGTTCCCATTTTAAGAGACTTTTTTTAAAAATATATAATTTATTAATTTTTTACAGAGAGGAAGGGAGAGAGATAGAGAACTAGAAACATAAATGAGAGAGAAACATTGATCAGCTGCCTCCTGCACACCTCCTACTGGGGATGCACCTGCAACCAAGATACATGCCCTCGACCGGAATCTAACCTGGTAACCTTCAGTCCACAGGCCGATGATCTATCCACTGATCGAAACTGGTTAGGGCTTAAAAGACTTTTTAAACAAAAGATGGCTGTGTTGGCAAGGATGCAGAGAAAAAGGAACTCTTTTGCACTGCTGGTGGAATGCAGACTGGTTCAGCAACTGTGGAGAACAGTATGGAGTTTCCTCAAAAAACTAAAAATGTAACTCCTACTTGACCTAGTGATCCCACTTCTAGGAATATATCCCAAGAAACTAGAAACACGAATCAGAAAGGATATATGCACCCCTATGTTCATAGCAGCACAATTCACCATAGCTAAGATTTGGAAACAGCCTAAATGCCCATCAGCAGATGAGTGGATTAAAAAACTGTGGTACATCTACACAATGGAATACTACGTTGCAGTAAAAAAGAAGGAGTTCCTACCATTTGCAACAACATGGATGGAGATGGAGAGCATTATGCTAAGTGAAATAAGCCAGGCAGAAAAAGATAAATGTCACATGATCTCACTCATTTGTGGAATATAATCAATGGAATAGACTGATGAACAAGAACAGATCCAGAGACTGAGAAATGTCGATCAGAACCTCAAACCTCAGGGAAGGAGAGGGTCGATGGGATAAGGGAGAGAGATCAACCAAGGACTTGTGTGCATACATATGAGCCTAATCAATGGATGCAGACAACAGGCAGGTGGGGCATGAGTGGGGGGTGGGAGGTAATGGGGGAATAAGGACACATATGTAAAAAAATAATAATAAAAATAATTTTTTAAAAAAAAGATGGCTTTGAGTTAATTCCAATGGGCCCTGGAATACCTCAAGGATATATTCTCTCTCCTTATTAAAGGGCCATTGTTGAACTGAATTAGTCCTACTTAATATGCTTGAAATTACTTGAGAAGCTTTGCCAAATTAAAAAATGAAAACAACTGTGCTATTTGTGTACATATATTTTTATTAAAATGGATGTTCTAATGATTTCAACCTGTCCTAGGAAGGAACATAGAAAGATTCAAAGAAAAGTTCAAATTGGAAACTCTCAGATGTAACAGGGGTCTTGGTGTCAGCGACACCAGGCCAGCCAAGAGGGATGGTTCCCTATGAGGGCATCTGGCAGTGGGACTCTGGTTATTTGTGGCTCAAACATTGGAAGTTTATGAATTATACCCAATGCTCAATACAAGAAGCCATGGACAATGTTTTAAAATCTTACATTTTATTTGTTCTTTTTATATTGAAATTGTATATTGAATCCAAATATATACATATACTTATATATTTTCATATTATTCTCTGTCATTTTATAGTAATTATTATTTTCCAAAAATTATTGCCTTGAAATGTTATAGTTTACAAAAAAAGCAAAGTTTTTTATCAATTGCATTACAATCAAAACTATAACCATGCCACTTTGTTTTGTCATTCGTAGTTATTGTTTTATTCTAATGAATTTTCAAATATGTTACATCTTTAGAAAAATCCATGAAAAGGACTCTGAATTACTCTAAATTACAGGTTTCTAAGCAGGTCACATCTTTGAACTGAATGAAAAAGTATAGAATTCTAAGGAATAACTGAATTCATGAAAATACTGGCAAATAATCAGGATAAACAAAAAAAATGGGTATGGAACTAAAGGAAGTGAAGATGATTATTGTTGTTATGACTCTGTTTAAAATACTGCTGATTTTTAAATCTTTTTGATTTCCAAATGTAAGGGAAAATAAAAGCAGACATTCTATATTACTATCAATGACTCACTAAGGTTATAGGCCTGAAATGAGTGACATTCATTTCATAGTACTCCCAAGAGACAAAGACTTTAAAGACCAAAACTTACAACCAGGAGATTTTTATTTATTGAAACATTAATTAAAGACTCTCTCCAATGTGGAAAAAAGGGTGTTACCTTATCAGATGCCCTACCACAAATGGACATCTGTCTCTGACACTGGCCTCCATCCACCATGGAGATTGAAGACTTTTCAAGGGTGAGAAACCACTGGCCATGGGGGCTGACAGCTATCCCAAGAAGTCAACAAGGCCTGGATGCTCACAAATTACTGCTGCTCAAACCTTGTTATTCTATCTCCTAATTGTTATTGATTAAATGTACATCAACTGATTTTATATTGTTATTACCCTCTTTATGGTTTCCTAATGGAAACAATATCTGTCTCCCCAGGCCCCTCCCTTATTACACATGGAAAGTTGAATTTGGATACCTCCTAATTTTTCCCATCTACTAGACAATGACATTCTGATGATCAGTTATGATAACGAAAGAGTAGAGAGTCTTAATTCATCTGGCCAAACATAGCATAAGTACAAGTGACAGTGGATGAAGGAGGAAAACATATACTTAGCTTAATGAACCATTATGATAATGCATGCAAAGGGTTTTTTGGTTGGCTGAGATGCTTATTCCCCTCAGTCTAGCACTAGATATTTTCTATTCCTAAATGGTGTTACTGCTTTAATACTGTTGCTTTTGTTCTTGGTATGGAAATATTATACTCGAAGCAAAATACTAAAACTTAAGACAAGCAGCAAAAAGACCCTGCTCATGGTAGCTCAAAATTTAAAATTGATCCAGAATATTTTGTAACAAGGACATAGAGGATCTCATGGCCTCCTATTCACCTTACTTTTATTTTGAATAATAATAAAAATTACACCTTGAAAGCCATTTAAGTTTATTTAAGGTCTTGCCTCATCCCCAATGATCCATTGTTCAGCAAGACAAAACACTAACACTGATCATCAATGCATAATGTGTATTGATTTATGAACAAAAGGAGAATGTGTGGACGAAAAAAGGGGCCACATGCTAACCTGACTACGTCAGGGAAGTCCTGTGTGGAGTCCTTGCAAACTCAGAGACCTTAAGTAATTACAAAGGATGGTCTGAAATTAAAACACTAACTCAATGGAGCTCATGGTGGGTAGTCATGTCGTAGTCTGGCATCTTCCCTGACAAAGGTCAATCTTTACCCTAACAGAGTCTATGTACTGCCTTTTTGCATCTATGATAACATGTCTTTGGATTATCAAAGGAATCTTCCTTATTTTGGACAACTCATGCACAGGCACCACTCTGTGCTCTGCAGAGATCACAAATCCCTCCGTTGTTAATGAGTTCATTGTTGACTTGAAGCTATCCTACATCCACCTATGGAAAAGAAGTATTTGCCTATCATTTTACCGATGATCCAATTACAGAAGTTTCCACACTTTGCTTTCTCCTGTCTGCCTAATCTATCACCCATGGATTTCATGTGACCCACATATCTCTGCACTTTGCTTGTAATTTATAACGTAAGGTGCAAAATTGTCATTCTCCCATGCGTTCTCTCAACCCATTGAGATTTTGCTCTCTGGCAATTGTCGACACTTTGGATCAAATAAAGGCACAAAACTTTTTCACAGCTTTGAAAGTTTTTCACATTGATAAGAGAAAAGGTTCTTGGCAGGAAAAGTAGAATTGGAGGTAAGGAATATGAAACACATTAGTATCTTAGGTCATATTCTTAGCAGAGGACAGACAGCACATGCTGTATTAACAGTGTCACCGTGTGATTTCTGACAAAACATCCCAATGTAAGATGAGACACAGAGTCTTTTCGTGGGGTGGAGGGTCTGGATATTAGGACATGTGGAGTGCTCAGGGTGGCACTGTTGTCATGGCAACAGAAGGTTATAAGGTCCAGGTCCCACAGAAATGAAGACATGAATCGCCGTGATAACCAGTGCCCGTCCTGGTACAATGTGCAGCTCAGGGAGGCCCCAGCTCCTGACCTGGAGGATACAGGGACCCAGATCCTTTTGGGAACTGGACACTAGGAGGGATCTTAGGGGAGTAGCAGGGTGCCTTCTGGAACTCAGGTCCTATTGACAACCAGGGGTTCTGGAGTCTGGATCAACTGGGCACCTATACTCACCCTGCGGCCATGCTGCATCCTGGAGGAGGTATGGGGAACCTGTGCCTCCTGCAGGGGCATGGAGTTGAGGACCCCATCTGTCAGCTCCTCTCTGTTCTCCTGTGCGGAGCTCTGTCAAGACAGTTCCCAGTCACCAGGGGAAAGCCTCAGAGCCCTGTTTTGCTGGTTCTGTGACCCCTGTGACCCTCCACTCCAGACACACACACACACTGTGATCTGCTGAGACCTCCACTGGCGAGGAAAAGGCGTGACAGCCTGAGGACTAGGACTCCCATTGGCACAGATAGAGACCCCTCTAGAAGCCCATCTCCAACTACCTGCCCTGCCCTACCCTGGGGTGTGATCACAGCAGGACCTCTAGGTCAGTGGTTCTCAACCTTTCTAATGCCGCGACCCTTTAATACAGTTCCTCCTGTTGTGGTGACCACCAACCATAAAATTATGTTCGTTGCTACTTCATAACTGTAATTTTGCTACTGTTAATGAATCATAATGTAAATACCTGTGTTTTTTGATGGTCTTAGGCTCTAAAGCAGCGGTTCTCAACCTGTGGGTCGCAACCCACAGGTTGAGAACCACTAGCAGGGTCGCCTAAGACCATTGGAAAACACAGATATTTACATTGCGATTCATAACAGTAGCAAAATTACAGTTATGAAGTAGCAAAAAAAATAATTTTATGGTTGGGGTCACCACAACATGAGGAACTGTATTAAAGGGTCGCGGCATTAGAAAGATTGAGAACCACTGCTCTAGGTGATCCGCTGCCCCAAAAACTGTTCCTGCCCCAAGGGGTCTCCCTTCAGGTCCCTCTTCCCACCACATGAAGGGAAGGCATGTGGGCTGCACAGGGATGGCCCACAGAGGAGGCTGGCCTGGCGTGAATGGGTCTGACCCAGGCCACCTTCTCTTACCTGACGGGATCTTCTTGAAAACGGCCAGAGGTGTCGGGCACGAGTGTTGAACCGTCTACAGAGTCTGGAACAACTCTCACTGCAGGGTCTCTGGGAACCAGAGCCCTGATAACTGGGAACACAACAAGAGAACATCTTGAACTGTCAACCGTCTCTTGCCAAGTGAGTGGCGGTTGGGCAGTTGCTAGAAAGTGGGTGCCTGGTTACGGGGGTTCCAAGTTCTATTAGGAAGTGACCTCACTTCCTGGGATTGCCACCCCCCCCAACACCCCTCAAATAATAACAGCTATAGATAGTCCTATGGGCTGCTGACTGCTCACCCACCTTCTCCATGGAATACCAACAGTGTACACAGTGACACCAACACACCCCTCTCCACAGCCCCTAGAAGATCTGGCTATAGCCAAGGTCCCAGATTTGAGGAGACAGACCTGGGCTAAGACTCAACCCCTCATTTTTACCTCTTCTTGATCCTGGATAAGTCACTGTACCTGTCAGGGCCTGTCTCTCCCCTGCCTGCACAATGGGTTATTGCAGCATGTGCTTCTTAGCGATGTTCAGGATCATGAGGGGGAGTAGCTATCAAGTAGGAGGAGGACTGTCACAGGCAAATGTGCCTCCAAACTCTTTTTCTTCCTATTGTCACCTCCTCGGTGTCTGCTTTTCTTCTGTCTGTGCGCACACACACACAAGAGCTAGTGCTAGGTTGTATTGTGTTAACAGAGCCCTGAATCTCAGTGGTTTGTAGCAGCAAAGGTTAATTTGATAGCCATGTGACTTCAATGATCTGATGGATCTAAAAAGAGTTCCTGTCTTTTGGATTGTTCATCTTTTCTCTTCTTGTAAGGATAAGAGTAAGGACTTCCAAGCTCTTATATGTCAGAGTGGAAACCAGAAGTCAATGTTTTATTTGACATGGCCTGTGGTGGACATGACTTCCAATTTCCCCTTTCTAATAGCTGACAATTTCCACATCAAGGTGGTTCTGGGTGTGTGGGTCAGGGCCCCAGAGTGGAGGTATCAGCACATTTCTTTGGTCAGACCACAGTGATGATGGTTGTATGTGGACATGTGACTTCAGTGAGTTTAATAAGATTCTTTATACTTGTGACCAGAAGAAAATTCTGGATGTTCTCAACTAAATTAGAGCAGCCAGCGAGTGAGAGAAAGAGACAGAGCTGTTCACCTGTAATAGTTGGGAGCCAGTGGACTGAAGGGTCTTGGGTTTGATTCCAGTTAAGTGTACATACTCAGTTGCAGGCTAGATCCTTAGCCCTGGTCTGGGCAAGCGAAGTAGGCAGCCAATCAATGTCTCTCTTTCTCACATCAATGTTTCTCTCTCTCTGTCTTCCTCCCTCCCTCCCAATCTCTCTAAAAACCAAGGGAAACTTATCCTTGAGTGAGAATTAACTAAAAATATTTTTAGTGAGAAGAATGGCACTGCCACTTGCATTGAAACCTCAGGCACGTTAGCTGAGTTCATTAAGGCTTGTTTTTTTTCACTTGAAAGATGAGTTGTAAGAATAAAATTGAGTAATAAAGTGCTTAACATAAAGAGTTGGCATGTGGTGGGCACTCAATATATATTACCCATTACTATTATAAATACAATAGAGGCCTGATGCACAAAATTCGTGCAAGGGGCTTGGCCCTCGCAGCTACTCACAGCACCGGCTTCATCAGGAATGTCGTCCGGACAGTCATTCGGCTTTTTGGTCTAATTAGTATATTAGCTCTTTATTATATAGGATATGTATGTAAACAATCATCAGGTGGAAATACAAAGTGTGACATCAACAAAATAATCTAAAGCAGTAAGATGTTAACAGGAATTGCCCAGGACCTTCCAATGTTCTATTTCTCCATTTAATCATAAATGCACGGACTTACTAATTTCTGAATAGAAAGATAAAATATCGCAAAGGCACATGTTCTCCTGAATTAGTCTAAAATTTACTTATTTGAAGTAAAAATCATAACAGGATTTTGGGGAAACAAAAAATATTCTAAACCTTATCTAAAAATAAATATGCAAACAAATCAGCAAACAGTTGAAAAGAATATAATGGGACTTGCTCTGTCAAATAGACAGGATTCTCAAGCAGTGCGGAATGGGTGCTGGAGTGAGCAGGCCACAGGAGCTGGGCAGCGACATCAGGAACAGGGCTGAGCACAGATAGGACTGAGTGGATCATTATGGAGGCCCTTTGGCAATAAATAGCACTGGGACAGCTGCTCAGTTATTGAGGGGAAAACTTTATTTATTTTTTAAATATATTTTATTGATTTTTACAGAGAGGAAGGGAGAGGGATAGAGAGTTAGAAACATCGATCAGCTGCCTCCTGCACACCCCGCACTGGGGATGTTCCCGCAACCAAGGTACATGCCCTTGACTGGAATCGAACCTGGGACCCTTCAGTCCACAGGCTGATCCACTGAGCCAAAACAATTGGGGGATTGAGGGGAAAACTTTAGATCAATATTTCAGATCTTACAGAAAACATTTAAATGTATTTTAAATTAATACATTTTACTGTGTCTTTTTCCTTTTGAAAATCTAATGCAGGTGAAATGAAAATTTTAAAAATAAAAAATGAGAGAATATAAATAGACTCTATTTAATTCCATGATATAGAGATAGAGAACACTTTCCACATGTTGATGTCTTTTTTGGGTGAGATGTAAAGGAGAAAAAAGTCAGTCCTATGAAGTCCTGAACAAAGAGCCTTGCAGACAGAGAGGTGTGTGTGCCAAGGCCTGAGGTGGAGAAGGGCTCACTGGGTTGAAGGAATGAAATAGGGCCAGTGTGGCTGGAGTAAAGAGGAGAGTGTGAGACAGGAAGTTGTGCAGGCCAAAGGGGTGCAGAGCCTGCAGAGTCTTGTTCAGGCTGTAAAATTTATTCCAAGTGCAATGAGGCCTTTTAGAGGGTTTCAACTGAAAGACATTTAGCAACTATCTTTCCGTTTGTATTTGACAATAGTACTTTAATAATCAGATATGGCTGTTGCATTTTTGATCAGACGCTTTTTCAGTGCCTATCACTTTTTATTAACTTTTATTAAGATACGTTTTTAAATTTTAGAATATTTATTCCTAGGTTTAATTTTATAAAAATCCTACAGCATCTGAGAAATTTATTTTTTATTTTTAATTTAAGTATAGTTGATATACAATCTTATATGGTTACTAGTGGCCTGGTGCACAAAATTTGTGCACAGGGGGCGGAGGGTTGTGTCCCTCAGCCTGGCCTGCACCCTCTCCAATCTGGGACCCCTCAGGAGATGTTCGACTGCGGGATCAAGCCTAAACCGGCAGTCAGACATCCCTCTCACAATCCGGGACCGCTGGCTCCTAACCGCTCACCTGCCTGCCTGCCTGATTGCCCCTAACCATTCTGCCTGCTGACCTGCTCGCCTCCAACTGCCCCCCCCTGCCGGCCTGATCACCCCCAATTGTGCCCCCCTGCCAGCCTTCTGGCCTCCAACTGTCCCCCCCCTGCTGCCCTGCTTGCCCCCAGCTGGTCCTCCCTGCCAGCCTGCTCGCCCCCAACTGCCCTCCCCTCCTGGCCTGATCGCCCCTAAACAACTCTGCCTTGACCCTGCCACCATGGCTTTGGCCGGGAGGATGTCCAGAAGGTCTCCCGGTTTGATTAGCATATTACCCTTTTATTAGTATAAATATTGTTTCAGGTGTATGATATAGTAATTGGACCATTTTATCACCTCACCAATTCTTATAATCAATCTGTCACCATGCAAACTTATCACAATATTATTGACTATATTTCCCTTCCCCTTTCACCCATCCCCCACACTGTCCCTTCTGGTAGCTATTCCTTTTTCTCTCTGTTTTTTTTTTTTTTTTTAATGAGTCTGTGTTTTGTTTTGTTTTTAGAGTCCACATATAAATAAAATTCTATGGTAATTGTCTTTTGCTGCCTGAGTTAGTTCGCTTAGTATAATACTCTCTAGACCAGCTGTGGGCAAACTACGGCCTGCAGGCCGGATCCGGCCTGATCGGCTGTTCTATCGGGCCCACAGAGCCGAAAGAGCGGAGGGTTCTCTTGCTCTCCCCTCTGCTTCTTCACCAGCAGCAGTGTTAACATGGCAACGTCGGGAAACACGGCCAACAGCTCCTTCTTCTGAGTGGGCAGATTTATATCCGCCCATTCAGTAGAAGGAACAACCTCTCAATCTTCCAGAGGCTCCTTGTAATGCCCGCGGACGGGTCCCCCGACATCACCCTGGGAATGCGTAGACATGTTATGGTGGTGATGTAGGGAGACACGCCCCTGGAGAGCACTGTATCAGAGCATTAGCTAAAAAGGAGACCAACAGCACTGTTCCCACTGAAGTTGATGTTTTAAAGACCAAAAACCTTTCAACCCAGTCTACATTGCCATCTACATCTACGTCCCGGGCATAATTTGGAAGTTGCACTAAAGAAAATGTTTAATTTACTGTTTACACATTTTGTTCTTTTCTATTTGTTTTAGTTTTAAATTATTTTATTATATTTAAGTTTCATTTGAAAGGCTATTGTACCTTTCCTTTGTTAGGCAATTTTATTTTGCCTTTGCCATCTTCAGTATAAGGTATGTTATTGTGCTATGATTCCTCCATTTTTTGAAGTTTCAAATTATAATAATTAGTGTTTACATTCTTCTTGTTAAAATGTTTGAAATGAATAAAACTATTGAAATAAAAAAAAAGACCGTACCCTTTTATGTAATGATGTTTACTTTGAATTTATATTAGTTCACACAAACACTCCGTCCATGATTTTGTTCCAGCCCTCCTGTCCAGTTTAAGAACCCATTGGGGCCCTCGAGTCAAAAAGTTTGCCCACCCCTGCTCTAGACCCACCCATGTTGTTGCAAATGGTAAGATTTCCTTCTTCTTTATGATCCAGTAATATTCTGTTGTACATATGCACCACATCATCTTCATCCATTCATCTGTTGATGGACACCTAGGTTACTTCCGTATCTCGGCTATTGCAAATAATGCTGCAGTGAACATAGGGGTAGAGCATAGAGGCAGGGCTTTTAGAAGCTCTCCTAATATTAAACCATACTTGTGTTCCAGTATAACCTAATGAAGTAGATATGCTAATGTTTTATTTAGGCTTTTGTAGTCATATTTATTAATAAGTTGGTCCACAGCTGGTTTTTTGTGTGTGCCAAACTTACTTCTTATTACGATATCTGTTGCATTAACTTCCATATTGAATTTGCACTCACATATGTTTATTTTCTAATATTTGGATTTTGTTGAATTTTCTTTAATATCCTTAAGTATAAAATGTAAAGGAAGTAAAAATCACTCCAGGTCCTGTTTACATTTTCGTGAAAATTCTTCCAATTTTGTTTTCTTACTAAATTATTTTTATTCACTCAATGTGCTGGTGAACATACTCTGTAAATATTTTCATCATTTTTAATGGATGCATGCTATTACATTTTATGATTGCATCAGATATATTTTTAATCAATATTGTGATGATAATATTTAGCTTTTTTCCTGTTTTTCCTACTACAGACAATGAATCAGTAAATGTCTTTGTACATTATTTTTGGATATATTTCTAGGTACATTCAAAGGGAAGCACACTTCATTTTTATACATATTGCCAGAGTGTCGCTCTGGAGTGCCTCAGAGCAGCATGCCATTTGGTAAAGCCAGCATCCACTCTATTCTATCCACTGGGATTTTGTCTCTCAGGGCCAGACAGCAAAACAAAGGCACCAACTCAGCAAACTCTTTGAATGCCAACTGACAAATGCATTTGCAGAGCATGCCATGTGCTTCTCTGGGCACTTGAAGAAAAATGTCAAGGGAAGTCTCAGGGTCCTTGCCCCCAGTCAAAGATTCAAGGGATCACTTTGATCCACAGCCATTTATTGATACCTAATGGGTGTCTACTGCTGCCCTGGGCACCTAGGCACAGGCTACCAGACATGGTAGAAGTTTGGTCCCCAGATCTCCTGGGACCAGGTCAGAAACTTGTGCAAAGGCGAAATAACAGGACGTGTTAACCTGGATTATCTCTGATCCCAGAGATAAGACCAGGCTCCATGGAGCCCCCAGGGAAAGGAGGAACTAGGGTGAGAGGGAGCATCAGGAGCACCCACCAGGTCAGGCATGAGACTGCCTCAGTGCAACCATCTGTGCCCTCACTAATGCGGCTCCAGGGAGGTTCTGCCTCCTCCTCCCTCCAGGTTCCTTGACTCAGATGCTGCATTAATCACTAGGAAGGTCTCTGCCATCCAGGTCAACCCACTTAGTGGGTAAAAGTTGGATTATTTGGAAAGTTTCTCAGAAAACCTATTCCCCATCCCAGACATGGGTCTCCACAGGGCGAAGGAAAATAATGGGTAGGGAGGAGGGTGGTTGCTGTTTTGATTTTTGTTTTCTTGGTTCAGGTCTCCGTAAATCATATGCCTCAATTCATGACACCTCGTCACCACCATTCCTTGCAAGATATCTTCTTAATATTATTGTCTTTTATTACATCGAATCTCCATTCCCTTCTCCCTCCACAAAGGTAGCCACTTAAAAATAGGTATTGCACTTGAATAATTCATGTCTTTGTATGCTTGTGTGTTTTATATACACACAGTGTTGTGCTATAAACCCCATAGTGTTTCTTACTTTCTGAGCTAACACTATAATTTTTATGATCCACTCTGCTTGCTGTGTGGATACTCAAATCCCTGCTTCTTTTATCTTTTTCCAAACCATTCTCTCTATACACAGATGAATTTTCTTACTCTAAATCAAACCCTATCTATTTCTTGCTCAAAGCATTTAAAGAACTTCCCATTACAATTAAAAATAAAGGAAACTAGCCTATGAGGTCTACTTGTTGGCTCCTACATACATCTCCAACCTCAACCAGTGTCCTTCTCCTTCTTCTGCTCCCCACACTTCAGCCATACTGGCTTTCACTCAGTTTGTGGAATTCACAAAGCTCTTTCATCTCAGAGCCTTTGCCTTCTCCCCCTCCCCCACCTCATCTCTTGGAAGGGCTTCCTCGTTCTCAGCCTTCAAGCCTCTCCTAACTGTGGACACTGGTGCAGCCCTTTTGGAGAGACCTTGGCAATATTAGTCATCTTGCGCCAGGCTCCCTGGAGGCAGTGACTCCTGGGAACTGGGACACAGTTTAGTGAAGGAGTGACCGCAGAAGGAGAAGATGGAGGGAGGTGAGCAGAGATGTGGACTCAACACCTTACGTTCAGCCTGGTCTTAAGAGGAAATCTGGGACAGGAATGGTACCCATTGAATGAGTCCCATTGGAGGTAAGGAGCCAGGCTTGTCTACCCAGTGCCAGTCATTACTGGCCTCTGGCTGAGCCTACATCCCAGGGCAGTAGAGGGGGAGCACCTACCCCCTCTGGACAGGGAAAGGGCAGTCAGGAGCCATGAGCAGCCAACATCCAAGCAGCTGGGAGGCGGGGATGGCTGAACCAGCCAGTGAAGTTGCACCCACTAGTAAAAACTAAGGCATACATGGCCTTCCTGCTAGAAGTTCATTCTTAGCAACATACTCTAGAGAACCTTCATTCACGTGCCCATGAAGAAGGATACAAGAAGTCAATTTTAGCATTGTTTATGATGGTGGAAATCTAAAGATAACCTAAATGTCCTTCAACAAGAGAATAAAGTAATCATAGTAAATACCTAGTAAAGCGGTAAAAGTAGTGGACTTGAGTATGTGTAGCAACGTGGACAAATCTCATAAAGCATGGTTTGAGTGAAAAACCAACACTAAATATAACTTGTGTCTACACAACTTTCGAGTAAAATTATAGAAACCGACTTAAGGACAAGCACAAAGTGGATGATAGTAACTAGATCTGGGGAAGGAAAAACTGGGATGGAATCAGGAGTTCAACTGTCTCCCAACTCTCACCCTAATGTTCTATTTAAAGACACACAGGAATGGCAGCATTTTAAGATTCAGTAGTAACACAGGTGATCATAATTTATTCTACATATATTTTATTCTTTTACATTTAATCCATAATATTCACACTTTAAAATTATAAAAAATATTTATGTGGCTATATGTACACCTACAGTGATACTTTTTGTTTTTCCTGCATTATCATTTTACTTGCAAATAACAACAGAAACAAGTACACAGATGATCCATTTTCCTTTTTTAGGCTCCATCACAACACCTTGCCACGTTTCATCATGACACATGAGTTTGTTAGCCATGCTGTTCATATACAATATGATTAACATCGCAGAAGGATGTTTATGTCAGTGGAAAAATACTCATAAAAAGGCTAATGTTTTTGAGAGGGAATTGATAGGATAAGGTTTGGAAACCCACTTATTCCAGCTGTCTCTTTGCTATGTATTCTATAAAATATTTCCAGTGGTCCATTCCCACCCAGTGATGCTGATCAGAAGAACCAGGTTCATGCTCTTAGACGCTGGGGGGCTATATTTTGACACAGAAGCCCTGCTTTTCCCCTGTGTCCCAGCCGAGGAAATGTTATTCAAAAAGTGATCAGTTCAAGCTTGAGAATGAGAGGCCTATGTTATAGGTTCTCCTACAGCAGTGGTCAGCAAACCGCGGCTCGCGAGCCACATGCGGGTCTTTGGCCTTGAGTGTGGCTCTTCCACAAAATGCCACGTGCGGGTGTGCACGTACAGTGCAATTGAAACTTCATGGCCCATGCGCAGAAGTCGGTTTTCGGCCTGGGTGAATCTATTTTGAAGAAGTGGCATTAGAAGAAATTTAAGTTTAAAAAATTTGGCTCTCAAAAGAAATTTCAATCGTTGTACTATTGATATTTGGCTCTGTTGACTAATGGGTTTGCCGACCACTGTCCTACGGTGATTCTTCATGTTCTTTGGACTTAGCATAATTATATATGTGAATATTCAAATATCTAAGAGCATATTTAATTTTAATTTTGCTAAGTACTTATAGATGGGCCTCCTGGGTGCCTGTACTAGTTTACAGTCCCATCAGTCCACGATGTTTCCATTTGTCCCATAGACTCACCAACACTTGGCATCATCACATTCTAATCGTCATGCAGATTGGTGTAAAGAGCGCCTCATTACTTCTCTGACTACAAGTGCAATTTAACGTCTCTTCATATCTTGTTAACGTTTTGGGTTTCCCTTTATGAAATTCCCTTTTCATATACTCTACCCATTTTTTATGTGACAGACATTTCTTAAAAACTCTAGATATTAATCCCAACAAGGGATTTCAGAGAAAGCTTGCAAGTTTTAAGATGGAGCTCCTATAGGCATTTGTGCTCAGGTTTTTGAGTGGATGAAAGTTTCCATTTCTCTGGGATAAGTGCCCAGGAGTGCAATAGCTGGGTTGTGCGGTAGTTGCATGTTTAGTTTTATAAGAAACAACCAAACTGCTTTCCCCAGTGGCTGTAATGGTCTACATTCCCACCAGCCCTGAATGAGTGAGTTTCTCCACATCCTCACCAGCATTGAGTGTTATCACAGTCGTTTATTTTAGTTAGTCTCCTTGTGGTTTAATTAACCTTTTCCTAATGGCTTATGATGTTGAACTTTTCAAGTGCGCATGTGACATGTTATAGCCTCTTCAGTGAAGTGTCTGTTCATTTATTCCGTTTAATTCTCCAGTGAAACCACCTGGGCCTGGAAGCCCCTCATTAGAATGCTTTAACTACAAATTCAGTCTCTTTAATAGACTAGTCAGCGCATCACTTTCTTCTGAGGAAGGTTGTATAGTTTGTTTCTTTCCAGGAATCGGTCATTTCACCTAACCTGTTGGAACTATGTGCACAGCGCTCTTCTATTTCTTGGTCAGTCTGGCTAGAAATCTGTTTATTTTACCAATATTTCTAGAGAAGCAGTTTTCCAGTTTGTTGAGGGCTGTTTTGAAATTCTTTGTTTTACTGATTTCTACCATTATGTTTTCCCCCTTCCTTGTTTCTTCAAGGTCACTCTATTGCTCTCTCTAATTTACTATTTGGAGACTTAGATCTCTCTTCACAGCTGTAATTCTTCCCTTAGAAGTCTATTTAAAACTAAAACTCTCTTCTATAGCTGCTTTGATTGGCAGCTTTTCTTTATTGTTTTTTAGTTGTGAGTATTCCATAATCTCACTCATGATTTCCTTTGAACTCAGGGTTTATGTAGAATATACTTCACTTCAGCTTCAGTTATACCTTCTTCAGTGTCCAGATATTTGGGAATTTTAAAGTTATCCTTTATTATTAACTTCTTACCTTAATGCATTATGTTAGAGAACACATATGCATCATGCATTATGCATTATGGTTCATGAACATGTCAATGGAGAACAAACATATATTTCTTCACTGAAATTTATTGAGACTTCCTATGTGGCATACTACGTGGTAATGATTTATTTTGTTTAAAAGACTGGGTATAATCTGTTAGTCTATGTATAACAAAGCAAACAATAACTTCCATTTGTCAAATTTTCTTCTGATTTTTAGAAAATCATTTATTGCTTCTCATTTAATAGGTCCTATTTCTTAAAGGAGGTTAAAAATTAACGCATTCTATTTTGCAAGACAGGATGCTTTCCCTTAAGTTAAAACACATTCAGTTAAATGTATCCCTGTGGTTTCTTACACATGTCTATATTTTCCTCAGCAAGACACGCTCTTTAACATGCTGTCCCTCATCCACTACACAGTGCTGACACTAACTGGTATTTTAGAATTTTTTTCACACTTTTTCTGTATTCTTTTAGTCAAGAATAAACTTAGCATGGGGCCCCATTGCTCACTCCTGGGATTTTTGGTTCTGGCTTCACCCAGGACATGGACCCCTCATAGAATCTCTAATCTCTGTATCTAAGGAGAAAAGACCTTAGCCCAAGGCCTCGTGGAGAATCACAAATGAGATAGAGGCTTTGTCACGAGGAAGAGAAAATGGCCAATGAGCTCAACCACAGCCCGTCCAGCAGACCTCTCCACTGTCCAGGCACCCAGACAGCGCTTTCCAGGGAGGACCCCACTGAGTCTCTACAATAAACCTGTGAGCTTGATCCTAAGCTCACCCCGTGTTTAGAGGCACAAGCACTCAGAGACACAAAGTGACCTGAAGGCTCACAGCAAGCAGGTGGCCAAGTGACCACTGTGCTGTGGAGGGGCAGGGTGCTCACCTGGTAAATAGATGGTCCCCGACCTGTTTGGTGGTACAAATGTTCTGTAATAACACAGAAATATGAGGGTGGAAGTGGAGTCCCTGCTCAGGAAGGCGGGCAGCTGGTATTCCACCAGTTTGTCTAGTCGGTGTTCCTGGAGGTCTGCACCATAGAGGTATTTTTTTAGGGAACCACGAGTGGGTGGTGCTAGGGCCACTGGGTGGTTGGCAGCTGGGGCCCAGGGCTGGGCTGACTGGCCTCCGTGTTCTGCTTAGGACTCCCCCATTGGGAGGCCAGCCCTTGGCATCTGACCACCAGCTCTGAGTTCTGTGGGGGCAGAGTCCTGGCTTCCAGGAAGGGCAGGTAGAGAAGGTGAGAGCCCTTCTCGCTGGGAGTGTTAGGGGTCCTGAGGCCAAACTCACCTCCCATGAGTCTCCAGCTCAGCACTGCCCGCCTGACCTCCCACCACCAGAGAGTTCTGGGTAATCAGCAGAGCAGTTGGGGGCTCCCACTGGGGGCACCACATTAGTTTCTGGGTTGTGAGCACATTCGCACTTAAGAAGGTTTCTTTTTGTGTTTCGAGGGTCGGTCTCTGTACTAAACTGAAACGTCCACAGAAAAGCAGCTGGGCCCTCCTGTGCTTGGCGTCAGCAGGGCCACAGGCAGGGCTGGAAGGTGGAGTCGGAATGTCTGGAGATGCAGATGGGGAAGTGCTGGACGTGGGAGGACCCCGGGCTGCCAGCTGGAAGAACTTCAGGTCATTCCACACCACACCTTTGATGAGGACCCGCAGCATGTTCTGCTGGTGCTGGCCCTGCGGACTAGGCAGCTTATGCCCTCCAGGCACTGGCTTTTGGACTCCACGACCTTGTCCTTGGTTTTCTTGGGCAAAAAGAGCACCTTCTTTTTCTTCTCCTTGGTGAGCACTGTCATGCACATGGTGGGTGTTGCTGCAGCCTCTCCCTTGCTGTGCAGCCTACTGACCTGGAGAGAGTGGAAGGTGCACTTGAGGGTGTTGTTGGTGGTAGACAGGTCTTTCTTCTTCGAGTCTCTCTTCCTGTCTGTGGGCTGGGCTGCAGTCCAGTAATCCACCTGCCGCTCCATCAGCTTCGTGCCATCGCCCTGGCTGGAGGTGGACAAGCCCCAGTCACTGACGGGGTGCAGAGTGGGGTGACAAGGCCTCATTGGCAACCAGAGGTATGGAGAGAGGGATGAACGAAAGCATGCTGCAGCCCAAGGGGGCCCATTATCTGAGTCTCCTGACGTGTCTGAGGACTGTTGCACTATCCCAACTTTCACCCCCTCCCCGAAGGGAATGAAACATAAGGACTCCTCGTTGGGGCTCTTCTGCTTGTAGGAGAGCACGGCTTCCTCGACGGGCAGCTGGTAGGCACAGTTGTCTCCGTGATGTACTGTGTGATTCTCGTCACGATGTCCAGCGTGTCCTGCATGGCGCTCTGGGCCTCCAGCTTGTGGAACAGGTCCCGCCAGGCCAGGTCCTGGAAGAAGATGTTGTAGAGGTAATGCATGGAGCCCAGGTGCCTGGCCACAGGGTGGGAACCCAGCAGGATGACCAGGAAGTACATGTATCCCAGCCAGTCCAGCATCTTGTAGGACAGCAGCTCCAGGAAGATGCGCAGCACAGCGCTGAAGTAGTGGTGCCCCTGCCACCAGGATCTTCACCGGCTTCGGGGGCTGGGAATTATAGTGACAGTATCTCTGTATCTGCCAGATGATGGAGCTGAAGGCTGCCTGGACGTCAGCCATGAAGCAGGTGCACAGCAAGGCAGCGTGTGCCCTTGCAGGGTGTCCGAGGGGAACTGACCCTGCCAGTTGGAGGTGTTAACAAGGATGATGTTCTCCGGCAGCTGGTCATCAGAGATGAGGATGTGGTTCAGCTGGTTGTACGTGGTCTTCCTGGGGATCTGCAGCTGACTCCCTGTGTCCGGGCAGCACTCATTGTCTAGGGCCCAGGCGTCATCAAACTACGGCTGGCCACATGCGGCCCGCCGAGGACATTTATCCGCCCCACCGGGTGCCGCTGCCTGTCCTGCTTAGCAGCCGACTCGTCCCAGGCCCGCAGTGCGCATAGGAATTTGTTCATAGTTGTTTTTTTTAAACTATAGTCCGGCCCTCCAATGGTCTGAGGGACAGTGAACTGGCCCCTGTTTAAAAAATTTGAGGACCCCTGGTAGGCTGTTGACCTGCTTGTTCTGTGGCTGTGCCGTCTGCCGCTCCTTCAGGTACCTGCCCCAGTCATGGTGGCTGGGATGCTTCCCCTTGGCCTTGGTGGAGGGGATGATGAGAGCATCGGTCTTGGTGATGCACCCACTGGGCAGTAGCTTCTTGGTGAGCATGTCCAGGGCTGAGGTCTCTACCTCGGGGCTGTCCTTGGGCTGTGCTGGCTGCTGCCCTGGGTGGGCATGCTCTGAGGCGCTAAGTGGGAGACCCTGTCACTTGGCTATTGCTGCCTGGGCTTGGTCTTCTCGGGCACTGCGGCTAGACTAGGAGGCTCCTTTGTTTTGTTAACCTTCACTGGAGGTTATTTTTCCACTGATTTTTTAGAAAGTTGAAGCGAGGGGGAGAGACAGAGAAGGAGAGAAGCATCAATGTGAGAGAGACACATGGATTGGTTGCCTCCTGCATGTGCCATGACCAGGGCTGGAGATCAAGCCTGTAATCGAGACAGGTGTGCCCTTGACCAGAATCGAACCCGGGACCCTTTAGTCCATGGGCCAACACATTAGCCCTCAGTGAAACCTACAAGGCTTGGAAGCTCCTCCTGGAGCTGGGCACCTTGGATGCTCCCCATGTCCTTTTTCGAACTGAAATGTGACAGGCCTTCTCAGTATGGCCAGAGCTTAGGCTTGATGGTACTGAGAAGGCTGTCATCTTCCTCCCTGTCTGGGCTACTGTCGCTGGTTCTCCAGCATCTTAGACAGAAGGTGCAGGTCCTCCTCCACTCGGGGACATGATCTGCAGGGTCCTGCTCTGAGTGTAGGACCTCCTCTGACACTTGGGCCCTGCTCAGCCAAGCCATGACATTCTGATTTAAGTTTGGATGCCTTGTCATGGACACGGTTGTGACTTTCAATAGTCGCTGCTAACTGGGCTCCCTCATGTCAAAGTCGTCCTGGTCTGGGTCCTACCCATGGGCGGCATCTTCACTGGCCTCCTGCTCTGAGAAGCTCTCATACTCCTCCTTTGAGTAGTGATCTGTGGACTTGGCCTTGGGCCGGCCTGCATGGCACTGTCCTCATGCTAGTCATGGAGAAGGTACAGGCCCAGGAGACCTTGGGGTTGAGGGTGCTGTGGGCCACCGTGTTCCAAACACTGTCGATGGGCTGTTTGATGCCTGTGGCTCAAGTGCTCTCTCACGCTTTGGCCAGATTTGTAGGCTACTGTTGGCTCCGGGCCCTGTGGATGCTCCCCATCTTTGTCTGTGAGCTGGAGTGTGCCAAGCCTTCAAAGTACAGCCTGAGCTTGGGCTTGGGAGTGCTGAGGGTGCTGTTATCATCCTCCATGTCTGGGTCACTGTCGCTGGAGTTTTCTAGTGTGTCGAATAGAAGGTCCAGATCCTCCTCCAACCTGGGGACATGCTCGAGTCCACAACATCCTCTGACACTTTGAACTTGCCCAGCCATGCCACGACTTTCTCCTTGATATTTTGTGGCCTGGTAATGGACGTCTTTCCTAATATCCATGGCCTCTGCTTCTTGGGCATCCCCATGTCAATGCCCTCCTCAGCCAGGTCTAGCCCATGGGTGGCATTGTTGCTGGCCTATTGTTCAGAGGAGAAGCTCTGATATACCCCCTTGGAGTAGTTAACCCTTGACTTGGCCTTGCATCTGGCCTGTATGGCACTGTCCTCTTGGAGGATGAGCTGGCTGACAGGCAGCAGATTCAGATCTCAGCCACTTTGGCAGAAGCCTCCTTGATGCTGCTGCAGAGGCACAGCCCCTGCCACCCTTGAGGGGTTGCTGCCTGACCTCGGCCATGTGGATGGTGCCCACAGGGAGTGTCTTGTAGCTCCAGATGATCTGGTTCTTAAAGCGCTTCCTCCAGTGCACAGGACCTGTAGCTTGTTGTAGCTTGTTGTCTTCTCCCCTGAGGAAGTTGGGGTCTTGCAGTGAGGTCAGCCCCAGGTCTGTCTCCAGTTTTCCACTGGGGAACAGCACACTCTCATAGGATGTGCTTGTAGCCCTGCATTTTCATGGTGATCACCATTGATATGAGGTTGGAGCCCTGCATCTTCACGGCAGTCACCATGGAGATGAAGTCCTTCTCCAGCTCTTTGAAGACCACCATCTTCACTAAGGTCAGGTTGCACAATCTGGGCACGAATTGAGGCTGGGGCTGTCCAACTCCTGGGTAGCAAACAGGTTCTTGGGCATTGGTGTGTTGAGCCTGGGCACGGGGCTGGGGGTGCAGGGGGTTGTGGAGACCAGGACTGTGGGCATCAAGGAAGCTGCAGCTGCTTGCCCCATGCAGGTCCTTTCTGTATTCTGGGGTGATGGTTTCTCTTCCTGTGTTGGGACAGAAGAGAGACATTCCATCAGGGGCAGCTTATGAACTGCCAGGTGGCTTGGGGGCTATAGTTCAGACTGAACCCCTAAGCACTCAGTGATTATTGTCAGGAGGTGGGACACGAGTGATCCAAGGACAGTGTGTGTGAAAAGGGACCACATGCTCACTGACTAGTTCAGGGAAGGCCTGTGCGGTGTTCTTGCAAACTCAGAGACCTAAAGTTATTACAAAGGATGTTCTGAAATGAAAACTTTTAAGCTAAATGCAGTTTATGGTGGGTAGTCATGTCCTAGGCTGGCATCTTCCCTGACAAAGGTCAATCTTTACCTTAACTGAGCCTGTCTATTGTCTATTGGCATCTACAATAACATATCTTTGGAATGTCAAAGGAATTTCCCTTTTTCCGGACCCCTCAAAGCATAGACAATGCTCTGTGGAGACCACAAATGCCCTCATTGTACCCGAGTTAATTGTTGACTTGTAACTCTCCTATATCCACCTATGTGAAAGAAATATGTCTGTGTCATTTTAATGTTTATCCAGTCACATAGGATTCCCCACTTTGATTTCTCTGGGACCCTAACGTATCACCACTGGATTTCATGTTACCAACATCTCCTGTTTTGATTGTAATGTATAAAATAAGATGCACAACCGCCATTCTCCAGAGCATTCTCTCAATCCACTGAGATTTTCTTCCCACCAGTTGTTGACAGCTGGGCTTAAATAAACTCACAAAAATTCTTCACAAGTTTGAGTGTTTCTTACTTTGACACTTACTTGGCGTAGTGGGTCAGGATTCCAAAGAACTGCCCGCCCCCCCTCCCCCCCCCCCCCACACACACACACACACCGCTTCCCGGACCATACTGTGGACCCGGTGCTAGGATTCAACAAAAGACCCATTGAACCCACTGGTTCCCCACCCATCAGGTGAGCCTGGGTGAATTGTGCCTTAGATCTAGGACTTTCCCTTACTGGTGGTAGAGGGTTTGATTTATTTGAGCTGTATTTTTAAATATTCTAGGTGTAACTAAGATTAAGCGTTGAGGGAACTTAGGCTAAGACAAGACAGAAGGAACAATGAGTGGCTGGTTTTATATTGTGGCTTTCCAATTGGAATTGCTTTCTGAAAATCTGAGAAAAATTAACCTTTGCTGTATAAATAAAAGTTGAACTCGATCAGCTCCAAAAATACAGGGGCATGTCCTCTCTCCAGCCTGAATATCGGGTATTCTCAGGTGACTAAGAATCTCTGTGGAGGTGTCAGGTCATTCCTCATGACATGCAGGGGCCCCAAAGCAAAGATTTCAACTCAACTGCAATTAAAGTGACTGGTTCTGGTGGGGGAGCACCCATAAGTTTTGGTCAACTAGTTCCCTGAACCCTCTGGTTGTTTTAGACAGCAGGGAGATAAACCGAGGCAAATAAGAGGGTTGAATGTGACTTGAGGGGTGAGAGCCTCATGGAGCTCAACCATAAGCAATGCATGTTGACCAGCTACATTATATAACAATCCCAGAAAATTTGCTCAGATTCTGCAGATATCAGAAAAACAAACAAACAAAACAACAACAATAACACACACACACACACACACACACACACACACACACACACACACACACAACTACAAAACAACAAAAACAAAACACACCTAAAATTAACATGGAATTGTGCCTCCAAGGCCAGGAGATGCCAGATCCCAGCCCTCATTAATACTCCTGATAGGAAGCTTTTACTTGCAAGTGCTTTACAGAAATGGGAAGATTTAACTAGAAAATATTCTACTAAAAATGGCCAAAATGCAGTTTTATTTGCGTGCCTAAATTAATTTTTGGCATGCAAGAAAAATGCCAGGTCTAACATTAAACTGAATGAATGAATGGAAGCATATCTTGATTTGGAAATGAGGAGATTCTAAGGAGAAGCACATATAAATTCTTTTTTAAAAAATTAAGGAATTAGAAATTTTAGAGACTGTCTCTGCACTCTTCCGAAGCTAATGAATGCCAACACCCTATTCTTCCGCCTTCTCTAGCTCCACCACTACATCCTTCGCCCTTTCCCTCCCTTCTTCCTTCCCCTTCAGTCCCCTCCACTACCACTGCCCACTGACTTAAGGAATAATGAGAATAGGAATTCCAACAGCTTCCTTTGGAGAAAAGCTTGTCTCAGCAAAAGAGGAACCAGCAATTGTTCCTGATTTTCTCAATGACCCTGATGGGTTCACAAAGACTTTTAACTGTTAGAACATGTAATCCTGGCTATTCTAACCAATTCCAATGGATATAGCTAATGGTTTCTGCCAGCAAATGCAACACAATTTCTAAATAAGGTTTGCAAGAAAATTCCTGTAGCGAAGTCTGTCCACTGTTAGAATCATAGGAAACTGAAATAGGATGTAGAAAAAGGAAAAAAAAAAAACACAAAACAACCATAGGGTTGACCCAAGGGTGTTTCTCCTTCTCACTGATAGTTTGGGAGAAGTTAAAATGATCATAGAAAGGGAAGCCACTAAGACCCCTGTAGATACTGGGGCTACTTTATTTGTTCCTAACCACATCCAACTAAGAGGAATTTTTATTTTATTTTACTATTCTTTTTATTGTTTAAAGTATTACATATGTTTCCTTCCCGCCCACTCCCCCACCCCCGCCATGGGTCCCTCCCCAGCCACTCCCAACCCCTTGTGCATGCTCCCACACCCCCAGTGTCTGTGTCCACTGGTCAGAGTAAAGCTTCTGTGCAAATGGCAGGAATATTTACCCAATGTCTGTTTTTAATCAAAACCTGTTTCCAACTAGGGAATGTTATAGCAATATTAGCAAATATATATCTTTGCTAATAAAATCTGCCCCAATCCAACTGATAGGGAGAAGCGTTTTGTTTGTTAATTTGTTTTATGAAATCAGTGATACCCATACTTGCTTTTTATAGAAGGGTAATATGCATTTAGAAATAAATGAACAAGATACCGAACCCAACAGAGCCTCAGATGAATCCAGTGGGGTGTCCTTAAAGTTCGGGTCCTGGCTGCACCCAGGTTTCCTCAGGGGCTCTGGAAAAGGATCTGCTGGTGGAGTCATGCACAGACATGGAGAGGCATGGGGGAGATGGTGAGCATTCAGCAGGCAAGATGGGCATCTAGCCAACATTTGTCTGAAAAGGAGCCCAGAGTTGGAATCACATACATGCACCTCTGTCCTATACCCACCCAGGGTGGAGGGAGCTGGGCCCCTATGTTCTGAGGTCAGGCTTATGCAGTTCTGAACCCAACCCTCAATGGAAAATGGGGAAACTGGTGTCCATAGAGTGGCAGATGTTACCCAATGTCCATGACATTCAGAGCCCAGAGTTCAGGAGTGTTCAGACCTTCCAGGCCAAGGATCCCACCTCTCCAGCAGAGTTGGTCTTGACATTAGAAATCCTGACATACTGGGAAGCTCCTGCCTATTCTTCTGTATCTAGGGCCTAGGGTGGGAGAGAGGGGGTGCTTTGTTCTGGGATCCAGAAAGAGCACTAGCTCTTTTTTTATTTTTTTCCAAAGAGGAATTTTTATTTTATTATTTTTTTATTGTTTAAAGTATTATATATGTTTCCATTTCCCCTCATGGACCCCTGCGCAGGCACTCCCACCCGCTAGCACATGCTCCCATACCCCCAGTGTCTGTGTCCATTGGTTATGCCTATATGCATGCATACACGTCCTTTGGTTGAACTCTTACTCTCCCCCCCACCCCCACTCTCCACTGCCTTCCCATTGAGATTTGAGAATCGGTTCGATGCTTCTCTGTCTCTAGATCTATTTTTGTTCATCAGTTTATGTTGTTCATTATATTCCACAAATGAGTGAGATCATGTGATATTTATTTTTCTCCGACTGGCTTATTTCACTTAGCATAATGCTTGCCATGTCCATCCAAGCTGTTGTGAATGGTAAGAGTTCTTTCTTTTTTCACAGCAGCACAGTATTCGATTGTGCAGGTGTACCACAGTTTTTTATCCACTCATCTGCTGATGGGCACTTAGCTGTTTCCAAATCTTAGCTATTGTGCTGCTATGAATATATGGGTGCATATATGCTTTCTGATTGGTGTTTCTGATTTCTTGGGATATATTCCTAGAAGTGGAATTACTGGGTCAAATGGGAGTTCCATTTTTAATTTTTTAAACAAACTCCATACTGTTTTCCACATTGGCTGCACCAGTCTGTGTCCCCACCAGCAGTGCACAAGGGTTCCTTATCCTCCACATCCTCACCAGTATTTGTCCTTTCTTGATTTGTTGATGATAGCCACTCTGACAGGTGTGATGGTATCTCATTGTGGGTTTTTTAAAATATATTTTTATTGATTTCAGAGAGGAATAGAAACATCAATGATGAGAGAATCGTTGATTGGTTGCCTCCTGCACACCCACTATTGGGGATCGATCCCCCACCCTGGGCATGTGCCCTTAACTGCAATAGAACCCTGGACCTTTCAGTCCTCAGGCCGACACTCTATCCACTGAGCCAAACTGGCTAGGGCACTCATTGTTGTTTTGATTTGCATCTCTTGGATGATTAGTGGCTTTGAGCATATTTTCATAAGGACAAGAGACATATGAAAACAGAATTTTTTTTCTTGTGACTAATAAAAAGAATTTTATTAAACTCACTGAAGTCACATGTCCACATACAACCATCATCACTGTGGTCTGGCCAGTGAGATGTGCTAATACCTCCACTCTGGGGCCCTGGACCACACACCCCAGAACCACCTGGATGTGGAAATTGGCAGCTGTTAGAAAGGGGGAAATGGAAGCCGAAACCGGTTTGGCTCAGTGGATAGAGCGTCGTCGACCTGCGGACTGAAGGGTCCCGGGTTCGATTCCGGTCAAGGGCATGTACCTTGGTTGCGGGCACATCCCCAGTAGGGGGCGTGCAGGAGGCAGCTGATCGATGTTTCTCTCTCATCGATGTTTCTGGCTCTCTGTCCCTCTCCCTTCCTCTCTGTAAAATATCAATAAAATATATTAAAAAAAAAAAAGAAAGGGGGAAATGGAAGTCATGTCCACCACAGGCCATTGTCAAATAAAACATTGACTTCTGGTTCCCACACTGACATATAAGAGCTTGGAAGTCCTTACTCTTATCCTTACAAGAAAAAAAAAGATGAACAATCCAAAAAACAGAAACTCTTTTTCAATCCATCTGAAATTAACTATGACTGTGAAATACAATACAAGCTAGCCTATCTTCCTAATAAGATGGAAAACATCTTTTCCACTCAAAGTGAGAGACAAAATAAAAAAGCATAAGAGAAGACAGATCTGAACACATCAAAATGTAACACCTCTATTTGGCAAAACACACATCAAATTGAGACAAATGGCAAACTAGAGAAACCATTTGCAAGTTACATGGCAAAAAGGTGATATCCATAACAGTTCAGATTTCCTAGCAATCCAATGGAAAAGAGGGCAAAGGGTCTCAAACCGAAATTCCAAAACAAGGACTAGGCCAAAAAAGTATGTAAAAGATATCCAACTGCAGTTTAAACCAGAGTGAACAATTCAAATGAAAATATTGCTCTTTCTCACCCTGGACAGGGTGCCTCATCAGTTGGTTGCGGAGTCATCCCATACACCAAAAGGTTGCAGGTTTGATTTCCGGTCAGGACACATACCTAGGTTGTGGGTTCTGAAAATGTTCTGGAACTAGAGAGTGTTTGTGATGTTATGGAACAGTTGCAAAAAATTGTGAATGTACTTGATGTTGGAATTTATACTTGGAAGGATCAAAGAACTAAAATTTATATAATTTAAATTTATTTTAATATAATATTTAAAATACATTTTATTTTACTCAATAGTATAAGGAAAATGCACTAAAGTTCTAAGTATGTGTAAGATAAACACAAAAATGTTTTAAATTTCTACTATTGGGGAGGGGAAGCCCTCTCTGCCATGGCAGCTGACACAGGCTGCCGACCAGGACCTGGGACCACAGGCCTCGCAGGAGCTGAGGCGAGTTGCTCACAAGCTGAGGTGGGTCCACATCTGAAAATTCAGTGACAGCTGTGCCTGGAGCCTGCTCTGGCTCTGGAGACGGCACCAGAGTTGGCGTTTCCTCTTTAGGTATTTCTTCATCTTATTCTGGAGCTGCTTCTAGAGATCCAGGAAGAGAATATGTTACACCATGACTGCCTTTTGTGTACCTTCCAAGGAAGGGAACCTCCCATCTCCATCACTAAAATCCCAGTTCAAACCCAAACCCAGGAAGTCCTCCAGACTGCAGGCCATGGGCACTGACCTGAGCAACTCTGTGCTCCTGCCTAACCCCAGCCTCTGGGAGCTCTTCTCTGTGTGGTCCAGCCCCATCCCACCCCCTCACACACACCACCCACTCCTCCTCCTCCTGTGTCTCCGCCTCAGTGGGCTCAGATGCTCCAGCTGTGAGGGAGATACTGGGCCTGGTTTGGCAGGTCTGGGACTGGAAAGATGAGCTCTATGGAGGCCAAAAGCATGATCAGGCTGGGAAATTCTGGCGGCCGATAAAAATCTTGAGGGTACTGGTCCAGCCAGATGCCCAGGGTGCAGGAGTTGGCCCTGGGGAGAGAGAGAGGTGGACAGCAGGGTCTGAGGCCTGGCCTTTCATTCCACATGGCCCTCCCAGAGCACCACTCAGAGAGCCTGGGGTCCTGTGTCTGCTGCTCCTGCCCATCCAGAAGCCAGACCTACTCCTTGTCCACCTTCAACCTGGCAGTCCTGGCAGAGATGTGTCTGGTCACCCAGGAGGGGCTGGCAGAAAGCCCTCCTAACTGACAGCTCTGGATCAATGAGAGAACCACTTGTACCCCTTCTTCACGGGAACCTAACATGCTCTCTCAGTGTCCCTGTCCCCTCCCCCTACCCTCCCGCCCAAATGTCAACTCCATGAGGACAGGGAGGGCTGGTGTCTGCTCTGTTCATGTCACTCATTGGCACACAGTAGGTGCTCCAGGAATAGCTGACCAATGAGCAAACAAAGAAAAACTGTCTCCACCTCTGCTGACTCCTAACACCTCAGACTTTGGCTCCTGGACCTACATGCTGCCTAATTCACTAGCTGCCTAATTCACTAGCTGCCTGTGGGGTTCTTCTCCTCCCGTTGACATTTACCTCCCATGGGTAGAGAGCAACAGCCACACTGCCACTGAGGAGGTTCTACAGATTAGTGAGCAAGGTCCCTGGATAGGGGTGCAGGCAGGGCTGGGATTAGGAATGGACAGGTATGAATTTTCTGAGGGGCTCACTCTGTCCACTGACCTCCCCACTCGCCCACACCACCCATATCCACATGCACAGCTCTCTGATTCATGTCCTTTTCTCTAGGAGAAGCCCTCAGACCTCTGCCCTCTTGCAGAAATCCCACCATGAGTGGGATCCAGGGTTCTACCAGCACCTTGAATTCACACTCCCCATACTCCTCTCCTGGCTCTGACCCAAAACTGACTCACGTTTTCTGCTGGAACAGAGGTCCACCGTCCTCTTCACAGTACGGGAAGATGCGCCATAGGTAGAGGAGGCCAGGATGATGTCACATCGGCTGTCCTGTGGACACTATGAGCCTGTGACTGAATCGCTGAGCCAACTGCAGAATCGCTCCCGACTAGAAGGAAGCTCTGCAGTGCAGGCTTGGGGTCTGCTCTGAGCACTGGATATGGTCAGTGCCTAGAGATGTGTCTGTACCTGGCAGACTTCTCATATATTTGCTGAGTGACTGAGCCCAAACCAGCCCCATCTCAGATAGCTGGGTGAGCCTGGGCCCCACTGCTCACCCCTGGGGTTTCTGATCTGGCTTCACCCAGGACAGGGACCCATAATGGAATTTCCAATCTCTTTATCTAATGAGAAAAGTGCTTAGCCCTGGGCCTTGAGGAGAATCATGAATTTGGCAGAGACTTTGTCAATAGTAAGAGAAAATGACCAATTGGCTCAAACACAGCCCCTCCAGCAGACCTCTCCACTGTCCAGACACCCAGAGGCACCCCACTGAGACCCTACAATAACCTATTGGGCCTCATTTCTCCCCATGTTCCGAGGAACAAAGACTCAGAGACATGCAGTGACCTGAAGTTTCACAGCAAACAGGTGGTCAAATGACCACTGTGCTGTGCAGGGGCAGCGGCTCACCTGGTACATGGCTGGTCCCTCACCTGTTGTAGCAAATGCTCTATAATAACACGGAAAGGTGGGGACAAATGTGGGGTCCCTGCCCAGGAAGGTGGGCACCAGTATTTCAGCCCAGGTGGTCAGTACCACACTGGTCCTTTGCTTTTTCTCTTCTGTTTTGCCTTGTGAGGAGGGAGTTTATTGGACACCACGAGAGGCTGGGACTGGGGCCACTGGGCTGGTGGCAGCTGGGCCCAGGGCTGGCTGACCGGCCTCCGTGTTCTGTCAGGTGCTCCCATGGGAGGCCAGCGCTGAGTCGGGCACACAGTGAGGCTGACTCCCCGGGAAGCAGAGTCCTGGCTTCCAGGAGGGGCAGGTCTTGACGGTGAGAACCTTTCTCAATGGCGGTTTCTGGGTCCTGAGGGCCATCACCTTCAATGATTGTCCAGCTCAACCCTGTCTGCCTGACCCCCCACTTGCCAGAGCGTTCTGGGTAATAAGCAGAGCAGCTGGGGGCTCCCTGGGGGATCCACCACGTTACTTTCCAGGTTGTGAGCTCATTCACACTGAAAAGGGTTCCACTTTGTGTTTCCAGAGTCTGTCTCGGTGCTAAACTGAAATGTGAACAGAAAAGCGGCTGGTCCTTCCCGGGCTTGGCCAGGGCAGGGGAAGGGCAGGGGACGAGCAGGCTCGAAGGTGGGATTAGAGCGTCCGAAGATGCAGGTGGGGAAGTGCTTGACTTGGGAGCTTCACGTTGTTCTACTCAACGCCGTCGATGAGGACCCGCAGTGCGTCCTGAGGGTGCTTGGCCCTGCAGATCAGGCGACTGATGCCCTCCCAGCACTGGCTCTGGTACTCCACATCCTTGTCCTTGGTTTTCCTGGGCAAACACATCACCTTCTTGTTGTTCTCCTTGTCCACAGTCATGGACCTGGAGGGCGTGGCTGCAGCCTCACCCCTGCTGGGCAGCCTGCTGACCTGCAGAGACTGGAAGGTGCACTTGAGGGTGCTGTTGGCAGTAGCCTGGTCTTTGTTCTCGGTGTCTCTCTTCCTGTCTGTGGACTGCGCTGCCGTCCAGTAATCCACCTGCAGCCCCATCAGCTCAGCACCAGCACCCTGGCTGGAGGAGGACTCGTCTCCACTCACAGAAGGGGAGGAGGGAAGGATGTGTGAGGCCTCCTTGTTTGCCACAGACCTATGTGGCGGGGTGGACGACAGCACGCTAGAGCCCAAGCGGGCCACATAATCTCAGTGTCCTGATGCGACCCAGAATGGTCCCACAATTCCAGTTCCACCACCCCCACAAAGGGAATGATGGTCAAGGACTCCTCATTGGGGCTCTTCTGTTTGTAGGTGAGTGTGGCCTCCATGATGGGCAGTTGGTGGGCACAATTGGCCCCTGAGACGTACTGTGTGATTCTCAACACCAAGCCCAGCGTGTCGTGCACAGCCCTGTGGGCCTCCTTGTAGAACAGGTCCTGCCAGGCCAGGTCCTGGAAGAAGCTCTTGTAACAGTAATGCACGGAGCCCAGGTACCTGGACACAGGGTGGGAACCCATCAGGATTACCAGGAAGCGAATGTAGCCCAGCCAGGGGGTGGGGGGGGGCAGGTTGTAGGACAGCAGCTCTAGGAAGAGCCACAGCACAGCGCTGAAGTACTGCTGTGCCCCTGCCACCACGATCTTCACAGGCTTCGGGGGCTGGGAATTGAGGTGACAGTATCTCTGTATTTACGAGATGATGGTGCTGAAGGCCGCCTGGACCTCAGCCTTGGAGCAGGTGCACACCCCGGGCAGCATGTGTTGCTGCAGAACTCAGACGGGAACTGCCCCTGCCAGTCAGAGGCGTTGAGGAGGAGGATGTTCTGGGGCAGCTGGTGTCAGAGATGAGGATGTGATTCAGCTGGTCGTACACCGTCTCCCTGGGGATCTGCAGGTGGCTCAGCGGGTCGGGGCAGTGCTTGTTGTCCAGGCTGTGGACCCACTTGTTCCTGGCTGTGCCTCCTGCTGCTCCTTCAGGAATGTGCTTCAGCCCCAGCAGCCCTCCTGCTCCTCTGGGATCTGGTAGAAGGGATGAGGAGAGACTCGGTCTTGGTGATGCGCCCACTGGTTGCTTGGGGCTCGTCTTCTCAGGCACATGGGTTGGACCTGGAGGCTCCTCCTGGCACTGGCACTGTGGATGCTCTAGCTCTCCATCTGAGAGCTGGGCTGGGACAGGTCTTCCAAGTATGGCCTGAGCCAGGGCTTCGGGGTCCTGAGGACACGCTCATGGGCCACTGTCCCTGGGGTTTCCTAGTGAGTCATACAGCAGATCCAGGTCCTCCACCTCAGGGACCTGCTCCGAAGACTCCTGCTCTGAGTCCAGGTCTTTCTCCCACACTTGCACCCTGCGCAGCCACGCCCCAACTTTCTTGTTGGCATCTTGTTGCCTGGTCATGAATGGCGATCTTACTTCTCCTTGGCGCTGCTTTTTGGGCGCCTCAAAGTCGAAGTCCTCCTCCTCCTGGTCCTGCCCGTTCCTGGAATCATGGCTGGCATGTTGCTCCGAGAAGATTTCATACTCCATCTCTGAGTAATGAACCCTGGACTGGGTCTTGGGGCCGGCCTGCCCGGTGCTGTCCTCGGGGTCAATGGGCTGGCTGGACAGGGAGGCGATGCTGACCTCAGCCACGTGGGCAATGCCTCCGTGATGGTGCTATTGAGGCTCAGCATCTGGCCACCCTCAAGGGGTCGCTGCATCACCTCAGCCATGTCGATGGTGCCCAGGGCGAGCTTCCGGTAACCCAGGATGGTCTGGTTTTTAAGACACTGCTTCTGCTGCAGCATGATCTGTAAGCTGTTGCCTTCTCTCTTTAGGAAGTGAGGGTACTACAGTGAGGTCAGTGCCAGGTCGGTCTTCACGTGACCGCTAGGGGGCAGCAGAATCTCGTCTGACCTCAAGATGTTTTTGGAGCCCTGCAGTTTCACAGTGATCCCCACAGCGCTGAGCTCCTTCTCCAACTTCTTGTAGATCAGCAGCTTGGCTAAGGTGAGGCTACACAGCCTGGGCACGCAGGTGGGGCTGGAGCATTCAAAAACAAGTTCATGGGCACTTGTGTGTTGAGTGCGGTGAGCATGCTGTCCAGGCCCGCAGGCGCCAACATAGCATTCTGATTTCTATCCTGTGTTGGGAGAGGGGGCACATGCCATCAGAGGCAGCTCATAAACTGCCAGGTGAGTTGGGGGCTGCAGCTCAGACTGAACCCCCAGGCACTCAGTGATTGGTGGCAGGAGGTGGGACAGAAGTGACCACAGGTGCCACATGCTAACCTGGCGGCCTTGCAAACTCAGAGACCTAAAGTGACCACAAAGGATGGTCTGAAATTAAAACTTAACTAAATGCAGTTTGTGGTGGGTAGTCAAGTCCTAGGCCTACATCTTCCCTGACGAGGATCAATCTTTACCTTAACTGAGCCTATTGTCTTTTTGCATCTAGAATAACATATCCTCTGAATGTCAACATAATTTTCCTTTATTCAGATCCCTCAAAGCACAGGCACCGCTCTGCTCTCTGCAGAGACCACACATCCCCTCATTGTTATTGGGTTCGTTGTTGACTGTTAACTACCCTGCACACACCCAACTGAAAGAAGTACGTGTCACCATTTTACTATTCATCCAACCTCAGAGTTTTCCCCACTTTGCTTTCTCCTGGCTCCCTAGTCTATCACCAATGGATTTCATGGGACCCACAGAGGTCTCCTGTTTGAATTTTAATGTATAAATAAGGTGCAAAGCTGCCATTCTCCAGAGCATTATCTCCATCCATCTGAGATTTTGTTTCCCAGCAATTGGTGACACTTTGGCTCAAATAAATTCACCAAAATTCTTCACAGGTTTGAAAATTTTTTACATTGACATGAGAAAAGATACTTGACAGGAAAAGTGGAATTGTAGGGGAGGAATGATGAAACACATTAGTACCTTAGGTCATTTCTTAGCAGAGGATGGACAGCACCTCCCTGTATTAACAGCATCAGTCCTGGGATTTCTGACAAAACATCTCATTCTAAGATGGGAACACAGAGGCTTTTCCTGGGGTGGGAGGGTCTGGATATAAGGACAATGGGGTGGGACTTGTATGTGATCCCACAATTGACATGTCAACAGGGCAGCACAGCTGACATGTCAACAGGACGGGATCATATCCAGGTCCCACAGCAGTGAAGAGATGGATCGCTAGCCTTGATAACAGGTCTCCCTCCTGGTATGTTGTGCAGCCCAAGGAGACCTCAGCTCCTGACCTAGAGGGTCTATGGGGATGTGGTTCTCGGGGCAGCAAAGGGTAAAGCAACAGACTTGGTTCCTTGAGCCCCATGTCCTTTTGGCAAAAGCATCCCCACTAATCACGATGATGTGTAAGAGTGGGAGAAGGTGTGTAAGGATTGTCAGAACAACATGGACACATGGAGATGGGCGTTAAAAAGAGAAAGTCTGTAGAAAAATGCAAAAATACTCTTGACTGAGAATAAAGTGAAATGAAACAATGTCTCCCCTCTGATATTCCTAACACTTTGTGGGCAGTGACTTTGCATCTCTTCTGAAAGGGGCTGGACAGTGAGTGTGGGTTGTGAGGAGGATACGGGCCCCAAATTCCTTTGGAAATTGGACTCTAGGAGGGACCTAGGGGCCTAGCAGAGCAGCTTCTGGAACCCAGGGCTCTCTTCAACTACATGGGATCCTGGAGTCTGGGTCACCTCAGCACCTGCACTCACCCCGCAGCCGTGCTGCACACTGGAGGATGGTTGGGGCACCTGTGCCTCCTGCAGGGGCATGGAGTTGAGGACCCCATCTGTTGGCTCCTCTCTGTTCTCCTGTGTGGAGCTCTGTAAAGACAGTTCCCAGTCACCAGGGGAAAGCCTCAGAGCCCTGTTTTGCTGGTTCTGTGACCCCTGTGACCCTCCACTCCAGACACACACACAGTGTGATCCGTTCAGACCTCCACTGCAGAGGAAAAGGAGTGACAGCCTGAGGGCCTAGGACTCCCATTGGCGCAGATAAGGGACCCCTCTGGAAGCCCATCTCCAAAGGCCTGCCCTGCCCTGCCCTGGGGTGTGATCACAGCAGAGCCTCTAGGTGATCCGCTGCCCCAAAAGCTGTACCTGCCCCAGGTGTCTCCCTTCAGGTTCCTCTTCCCAATACATGAAGAGGAGGGGATGTGGGTTGCACAGGGATGGTGCACAGAGGTGGCCTGGCCTGAATGGGTCTGACCCAGCCCACCTTGTGTTACCTGAGGCCATATTTTTGAAAATGGCCAAAAACGTCTGCACCGTCTGGAAAAGCTCTCACTGCAGGGTCTCCAGAAGCAAGAGCACCAATCACTGGGAACACAGCAAGAGAACATCTTGCATTGGCAAATGCCTCTTGGCAAGTGAGCTGCCTGTGGGGCTAGATGTGGGGGCCTGGTTACAGGGTTTCCAAGTTCTATTGGTTAGTGACCTCAGTACCTGGGATTGTCTTGCCTGAGTCCCCTCATCTCATGACAGCTATGCAAATAGTCCTGTGGGCGCTGTCAGTGGACCTCTCTTCCCCATGAAGCACCTGATCTGTACACAGTGGCACCAACACACCCCTAGCCCCCTAGAAACTCTGGGTGCAGCCAGGATCCCAGAGTTGAGGAAACTGACCTGGGCTCAGACTCAACCCCTCATTCTTACTTCTTCTGGATCCTGGATAAGTCATTGTGCCTGTCAGGGTTCGTCTTTATCCTGCCTGCACAATGGGTTATGCAGCAAGTGCTTCTTAGGGCTGTTCAGGCTCATGTGAGGAGTAGCTGTAAAGTAGGAGGAGGACTGTCACATGTAGGTAGTGCCTCCAACCTCTTTTTCCCTCCTGTTATCACCTCCTCTGAGTCTGCTTTTCTTCTAATCCCACCCAAGATCATCACATCTAGAGTGTGTGTGTGTGTGTGTGTGCGCGCGCGCGCGCGTGCATGCCAGTGCTCCCTTTCTGGATCCCAGAACAAAACAGCCCCACATAGGGAGGAACAGGCAGGAGCTGCCCTGTACGTCAGGATTTCTAATTTCCAGACCAACTCTGTGGGGGAGGTGGGAGCCTTGGCCTGGAAGGTCTGAACATTCCTGAACTCTGGACTCTGAATATCATGTACCCTGTCCAATCCCTGCCTGACTATGAGTTTCTGTTTCCCACTTATCCAATGAGGGTGTGATTCAGGACTGTGTAAGCATGAGCTCAGCATAAGGGGGCCCAGCCTCAGCTTTCTCCACCATGAGTGGGTTGTGGACAGAGGTGCACCTTTGTGATTCCAGATCTGGGCGCCTTTTCAGACAAATACTGTCTAGGCTGCCAAATGCTCACCGTCTCCCCCAGGCCATTTCCATGTCTGTACACGATTCCACCAGCACCGCCTTTTCCAGAGGCCCTGATGGAACCTGGGTGCATCTAGGACCCCACCTTGAGGACACACAGCTGGGTTTATCTCACGCTCTGCATTCTGACCATCTGTGATCCTGGGCAAGGCATGGACCTCTCGGGTCACCGGTTCTCTCCTCAGTGACTCCCCATAGTCTTCACCTTCCTCATGTGGTGTGAATGTGTGCCCTCCCCTTAAGTGTGGGTGTCAGTAGTGACTCCATAGAAGATGGCAAAAGGATCCAATGACCTCCATGATTTGGTTCTAAAAGTTAGTGCCTAGCCCAGCCAGAGTGGTTGAGCATCATTCTGGGCACTGAAAGTTTGCTGTTTGGTTCCTGGTCAGGGCACGTACCTAGGTTGTGGATTTGATCCCTAGTTGGGGTGCATACAGGAGGCAAACAATTGATACTTCTCTCTCACATTGATGTTCCTCTCTCTCTCTCTCCTCTCTCTCTCTCTCTCTCTCTCTCTCTCTCTCCCACCCCCCCCCCGCCGCCCCGCTCTGCCTCAAGTCAATTTTTTGAAAAAGAAATTTAATTTAACAATTTTAAAGCAAATTCATTTTTTTTTATTTTTTAATCTTTATTGTTGAAAGTGTTACATATGTCCCCTTTTTCCCCCATTGATCTCTTCTAGCCAATCCCTGCCCCCACCCCAGGCCTTCACCACCCTATTGTCTGTGTCCCTGGGTTATGCTACATGCATTCAAGTTCTTTGGTTGATCTCTTCCCACCCTGAAAAGTTTTTTAAAAAGTCAGTGCCTACCACTTGCTCACTCTGATCTGTTCTCTTCCCCACACACACACACTGAGGAATAAGCCTCTGTGCTGTGAGCTGCTATCTGGAGAGACCCACATGGCCTAGCACTGAATGAGACCAACAGACAGAGAGGAAGTCAGGCCTTCCATCCAAACTGAATCCCAGAGTCCCCCCGAGTGAGCTCAGACCCTCAGTGACACGGATCCTGCCTCAGGTGACACCACAGTAGTTCCAGCTGAGCCATGTAGGATTCCTCGTCACAGACGTGTGAGCTAATAAGTGTGTCTTGGTTAAGTCTCTAATGTGGGGGAACTCTCAGCAATAGATCACTAGCACAGTCGTCCCACATCAGGCCCTGGCCCTGCCCTCCTATCTCCCTCATTTTTCTCCTTCCAGGTCCCTCCAGCCCCCACCCTCTCATTTCTAACACCCTCTGCCTCCAGTTTTGAGGATGGCTGTGAAACTTATGAAAGGACACTGGAAAGTAGAGCCAAACTGAAAAGTGTAATTTAAAATAGGAAACAGCATCTGTTGAGACCACAGTTCTGAGCTTCCAAGGTGAGGAGACACTCCACGCAAGGCGGGTGGCTGTTCCTCCAGGCCCATTGCCAGTGCGCACAAGTGCACTGACCATCACCACAGACCTCTAAGGTAGACCTGCCCCTTGATTTCCAGACCTCCATTTAATTTCACAAAGCTTTCTTCGGCTGCCATTGTGAAATCAGGATGAAGAAGGTAGACAAGTACTTACTCTTCTTTCTGGTTTAGGAATTGCACCCTAAAGAGAGTCTGTACAATGTTCCCACGATGGGCTCACATTCTCAGTGCTTATGGTCCTCAGGGTCAACGTTAGCACTCCTCACACTCCATTAGAATTTCCTTTCTATCTGTGTCACCAACAGGGCTGAACTCCTTGAGAGCAGGGACCCTTTGTGTGGTCCAAAGTTAATACCCATTTGTCCTGAGACAGTGTAGCTTGTGCCATGCAGGGTGCCATACGAGGCTGTTAGTCTATCCTCACCAGGGTGGTTCAGAGCATCGAAAAGGATTGATTTAAAAGGAGAAGCCAGGCTGATCCACAACCTCGTTCAGCCTTGGGCCATGAGAAGGAATGGCCGCTGGGCTCTGGTGAGATGGAAGAGCCACAGGAAAAAGCTCAGCTGAACCAGGGCTCAGGGGCTGAGGGCGGAGAGAGGCTCTGACCCCAGAGGAGATTTGGAAGCGGTGCCTGTGGAGAAGATGAGTGTGGACCCCGGGCCCTGGGACATTCCCTGTCCCCTCTTCAGTGCTATGGGCCAACAGAGGAGATGCTCAGAATGCTATTCAGTGCGAGTGGAGTTTCTGTCCAGGTGCAGGTGGCAGTCAGTGTTCAGGAACTGCTTGCTGCTGGTTAAACCCTACAGCATTCTGCAACGTGAAAGCCAGGGGTTGCTTAAGACCATGCTTTGCCCATGTGCTGGTGGGAGATGAAGTCAAATGAAATGTGGATTCCTAAGGACATTCGTGACATAAAGGGTCCCTGCCCCAATGCACATCAGTCAGTTCCACCCAGAGTCCCATTGTCCTCGGTCTCAAGAATGTCACATCCTTAAAGCAGATGGCTCTTCGGGGACAATCTATTCCTAACCTATAACTTACGGTAACACAACCAAGGCCCAGAGAAAAACTGACTTGCTCAATATTATGAAGGTTGTTTGGTGACAGTGCTGACCACAAGGAAGGTCCCCTGATTCTCAGTGAACACTCATGCTGGTTCCAGCCTTTGCAAATTGCTAACCTGTCTTCCACTGATTTCCTCAACTTTAGATGAGTACTATTACCTCACTACATTTGATGGGCACTTTTACACCCTTTATCTCATGTGATTGAGTTGAGTATCCTGTGGGGAATGATTCTTATTCCTCTTTGACACTCTGCTAAACCAAGACAAGATGAGTCTCTCCCCTGAGTCACACAGAGAGTTATGGTGGAGCTGCGACTGGAGCTCAGAACTCCTGACCCTGGGACAAGTTGTTAAGTTCTATTCCCATTTTTTAGATTTATTGATTGATTTTTAGAGGGGGGCGGGAAGAGAGAGAGAGAGAGAGAGAGAGAGAGAGAGAGAGAGAGAGAGACATCAATCAATTGTTCCACTTATTTGTGCACTCGTTGGTTGATTCCTGTTTGTGCCCTGACTGGGGATCAAACCTGCAAACTTGGTGTATCGGGATGATGCTCTAACCAATGGAGCTACTAGGCCAGGGCCTCTAATCACATCTTCTTGTGATTTGTCTTTTCATTCATCCGATGAGTACTCAGTGAGAGTCTGTCATGTGCCAGAACCCTGCTCCTCGGGCAGTTCCTTGCCCGGTTGTGGGGAGGGCAGTACATCAATATTATCAGAACAATACAGGCGTTGAAAATAGTGATGCAAAGCTGTCATGGGATTCTGCAAGAAGCAATAAAAACCATTCGGGAGATTCATAGGGCCTCACAGAACAGGTGGCTGTAGAATGGGGTCCTGAAAGGTGAGCTCAGTTCTGCAGGTGGAAAGAGTGCAAAGGGAACAGTGGCGGGTGGGGGGGGGGGGAGCAGAACATCCCAAAAGAGCTGCTGGGTTTGATCCACACCCAGATTGTTCCCCACACCTTGCCACCATCCTCGGCCAGGAAAGGATTGTCAGATCCTAGAGAATATGTGTTGGAACTAAGTGTAAGATAATATCTCATGGTTGCTCCAAACAGGATTCAGCACAGTGTAAGCTTCAGTGCTCTGCTTCCATTTGCCTCAATATTATGGGATAAAATAATTGCTACTTTTCATTCAGAGCTTCCTTTTATTTCCCATGGTCCTCAGTTTCAGAGTCAATTGCTGAATCTCAAATGAAGCCTTTGATTTCTTTGCTTTGTGTTTTTATTCTTAAAATAAAAAATACTTTTCATTGTCCTACTGAACTATTAAAAACTAGCCCAGCTGGTGTTGCTCAGTGGTTGAGCATCAACCTATGAACCAGGAGATCACAGTTCGATTCCTGGTCTGATTCCCAGTCGGAGTACATGCCCAGGTTGCAGGCTCAATTCCCAGTGTAGGGCATGCAGGAGGCAGCTGATCAATGATTCTCTCTCATCATTGATGTTTCTATCTCTCTATCCCTCTCCCTTCCTCTCTGAAATCAATAAAACGATTTAAAATTTAAAAAGCTAAATGAACGCAGTCCAAGTGAGCCAACCTGGTTCTGTGGGAATCATGTAGCAGAGGACGGGACCCCGCCTCGTGCAATCCAACAAAGCGGCCTTCAGATGTGGAGAGGAGCAGCCGCTGGCATCCCTGCTGCTCCACGTACATCTAGTTGATAACCTCTGTGCTGCTTTTGCTCTGTGATGTGAAGTCACCATATTTTGCTCCCCACTGTTAACCCTCCATTCATATTACCTCCAAGTCCCGACCACCACAAATGCTTTGTTCTACACAAAACAAACATAATTATCTGGTCCCTATGGCTCTGTGAACATTTCCTTGGAGCCTGTACTCTAGAGTAGAATGTCTGGGACACGATTTACCTGTGTTCTTAGCTGGACGGATACATCCTCACCAGCAGTACCAAGAGTTCCTGAAACTCAGTACTGCCAATAGGCCTGCTCTGGCTATGGTACATTTCTGCAGGAGACCGATTATTTCAATAAAACATAGAGAAAAGCTGGATCCAGCTTCGTAAATAGTTTCTGTGTGGCCATAAGAAAGCAACCACGTCAGCCAGGAATGGCAGATCCAGGACCCCCAAGAGAAAGGAAACTCAGTGAGTGAGCGCGGCCCCTGCACTGCTTTTCCTCTCGAGACATCAGCCATGGTTTGTTGTTGTTGTTGTTGTTGTTGTTGTTGTTGTTGTTGCTGCTGCTGCTGCTGTTGTTCATGTTTGTGTTTTGGCATCTCTCCATGTTAATGCAGAGGCAGGTTGGGCCATCTCCCATCACACTTTAGCTCTGACATTCTGCTTTGGGGGAAAATACAGATGACAGTCGAGCATTGACCTATGAACCAGGAGGTCACGGTTTGATTCTGGTCGGGGCACGTGCCTGGGTTGTGGGCTCAGTTCCCAGGAGGAGGCAGCCAATCAATGATTCTCTCTCATCATTGATGTTTCTGTCTCTCTCTCCCTCTCCCTTCCTCTCTGAAATCAATAAAAATATATTTAAATAAATAAATAAAAGGCATCTTATAAATTGTAACTATATCCATTGAATAACTCCTCCTTGCCCTGCTCCTCCCAGACCCTGATGACCATGAATCTTTCTGTCTCTATGAAGGATACTAATCTAGGAACCTCGTTAATAGGATTCATGGGGTTTGGGTACTTACTTATGCTCTCTATCCCTCATGCAGCCAACCTGAGTTTTAACCAAGGACGTCGGTGGCCCACTAGCAGCGACGTCCTCACTCCCCTGGAAAAGGAGGGTAACCCGGTGCTCTCTTCCCCCAATTCCAGGGCTGGGCTTGAGGATGGGAAGAGTTGACCCCTAGAGGGACGCCAGACGCCTGCTGCATCCCACCCCTCTAGGCCGTCTTCACAGACCACTGCGTGGTGGGCGATGCTGAACTGCAGAGTGGGCAGGACTCATCATGCTCCACTTCATACCAAGATGGGGCTTCCCAGAGGACATCAACGCACACCAGGATTAGGGCTCACCTGTGCCCTTTGTCCTTCCAGAGGGTGAGATCACAACAGAGGCTTGCACACCGCCCCTCTGTGCTGGGTTCCAGCTCGGAGGCTGTGTCTTTGAAGAGGGTGACAGGGGCCGATCAAACCCCTCCCTGATGGGCATCTTCTCCATTTGCTTTTGTTTTCTCCCCACATTGTCTGAGTACCTTTTGGTTCTTTTTTTTATTTAAATATATTTTATTGATTTCAGAGAGGAAGACGAGAGGGAGAGAGAGATGGAAGCATCATTGATGAGAGTGAATCATTTATCGGCTGCCTCCTGCACACCAGACACAGGGAATCAAGCCTGCAACCCAGGCATGTGCCTGACCGGGAATCGAACCGTGACCTCCTGATTCATAGGTCAATGCTCAACCACTGAGCCACGCCGGCCAGGCTACCTTTTAGTTCTCGGTAAAATACAAAGAAAATAAAGAGAGAGCCTTATCATAAAAGTTCAGATGGCGGCTATGGAAAGAGAGGGGGTGGCAGTAGCCGGAGAGACGTCCATAATGTTCTGTTCATTGACCCGGGCGACAGTCCCAGGCGCAGAGGTAATTCATTGGACAGCACATTGTGCTTTTCCTATATTTCCCCGTGTTTGATCTATACCAAACACAAATAACAAGTAGCACGTACACCCATACAACTATCTGCATTTGCAATAGTGCGTAAAAGAAAGCAGAAAAATAAACTGCTTTTGGGTGGGGAACTGAATGGGAATGGAGATATGAGGAAAATAAAAGCATGAATAAGGTACGAGAAGGACTTCAACATCAACAGATCAATGATGTTTAGATTCCTGGAGTTGAGGATTAGAAATAGCTCAGACTCTGAAACTGAAGCCAAGATTGTACAAAAGGAAAACCTTCAATATAAAAATTAATAACTTATTGTAAGCATTTTGACATGCAAAATCCAAAAGCTACACCAGGGCTTACATGGAAATGAAATCTCCGTTTCCTCCTCAACATGAGGATAACAGCTCCATCGCATAAGGCTGTGAAGGTCAAGGAGGATGTTAGACGGCAGGTACCGTGATTCCGGGCACATTTAAGGGCTCATTGATGGTGGGAGGAGTTCCTGCCAGCTGTCAGAACAAACCTGCAGGACAACTGGGGATGAGTCAACAGAGCATGCTGCCTTCAGAGTCCCACCCTCTTTATGTCCAGAAACCCAGTTTCTATTCCAAATTTCCTGTCCTGTTATGATGCATCCCAGTGCACCCCCTCCCCGCCCCCCAGCCCCATTCAATTTTGGGACAGGAGACAATTCTAGGTGTTGTCGCTTGGGGGTTGCATGGAATTTTACCAGGAAATGCTGAACACACGCCTAGGTGTGTCCCACCCACCTGAGTGAGACAGTGGTCCAGGCTGAGCTTTATAAAGGGACCAGTCTTTGCCCAGATGCACTGCACACTCATCCTTCCCCTCAGCACTGCCTCCTCGGCTCCAGGAAGTCTGCACCAGGTGGGGTTCTCAGGGCCCAGCATGTCTGCTGTCTGCAGGAGCAGGGGAAGCAGTGATGGGAGAGGATTCAGGAGCCTGGGCCCAGTCTCCGCTCTGCCTCCCATGGGGCTGAGGCTTCACACTGAGGTCCTCTTCTGCAGCAAGATGACGAGACCAGACCTTCCCCGTTGCTCTGTTGGCTCCCTGTGACAACCCTTGTGGAACATCCCCAGTTGTAACTGAGGACATGACCCTCCCTCTCCTCCTTGTCTTCTCTCTCTCTGGACTCAGCGAACTGTCAGGCCCCAGATTGCTGTAGACCCACTGTGCACCCAACCTCAAGGTAGAGTGGCTATCCCTGCCAAATCCTTGAAGATTCTCTTAACCCCAGGCCTGGGACCCCCACTCTCCTTGCCCTGGTGACGAGACCTGCCCTTACCTGGGTTAGGGACTGATCCACAAAAATCCCCAACCTCCTCTCCGCCTGGGGGAATTATGGTGACCTCCTAGGCACAAGCCTCAGCTCTGCACTTGGCCCAGCTGACAGGGGCCTTGGCTAGCTCCACTTAGCGAATAACAATAGGGAACTTTCTCCCAGATCAGTAGAAGATGGTGGCTTGTGGGCACCCGTGTGAGCCATGGGCACTTCCTGGGTGCTTTGGTAATTCTGTGATGTGAGGGCAGCACTGTCCCATTTCTCTGGCTTTAGATCCAGAGTATTGGGGAAATTACCAGCTTTAGGCTACAGGATGTTCTCTTTATTTAAATGTGGTCTAGACTTTTAGTTCCAGAGAGCAGGGAGACAAAAAGGACAAATAATCCCCAATAACAGACAACCCAAGGATCCCAGCTCCCTTCCACCCAACAGCCTAAGATCCGGGGCAGGTGTTTCTCTTCTCATAAACCTGAGCCTGGCTCCTAGTCCCTCTTTCTCTCACCCACAGGTGGCCCCATAAGGTTTCCACCGGGGCCCAGGACAGGGCTGTGTTTCTCTGCTCACACTCACCATCCTACTCACCAGCCTACTTCACACAGCTCTTGCTGTATGGTTTGGTCAGCCCCCAGGGGACCTTGTTCAAGCTCAGTAGGGTCAGACCGGATCGTTCAGATGTTATTTTGTCCAGAGACCCAACCCTGACATTGATGCTGGAGATTAACTCGGTGCTGCTGAAAGCGTGGGGTGTGTCTAAATGCTCTGTTGGGCTCGGCGCCCCACCTGGGGCTTCATTCCTTCTCCTTGTGGTTGACCCCTCCCCTCTCTGCTTCTGCCTCCTGTGGTCCTATCCTCCATGCACTTCTGTTTTCTCCTCCATTTCCTCTGTACCCTGACCTGCACGGGCCCCATCCCAGCCTTGGTCCCAACCTGTACCTCGTGAGCATCTCATCCCACCTCCTAGGGGAACACAGTTCCTCCTGCTCTACCTGAACCTCATTTCACTGGCTCCTCAGCCCCCACCCCTTTGTCTAACTATCAGATTTCACCCAGTGAACTCCGAGGTTACTGACCAACTGGGCTCAGGAAGAGGTTGCTGCCCAGAGAAGCGGCGGGGCCCCGGGTGCTGCTGGCTGCCGGGCACCGCAGGAGCCGGACACTGAATGAGCTGCAGGAACCTAGGATTGGATGCGCTGCCCAGGCTGCAGGAGCCAGACCTGAGCCCCACGCATGCGCCTGTGTCCCAGAGTTTGCCCAGCAAGCACAGAACCAGAAACAGAACCCTTCTCCTGCAACGTGCCTCTTGCGCTCTCTACTGGCAAAGCTGAACATGGTGCCAGTTGACAAGGGAAACATGACTCTTGCGCCCTCTACTGGCAAAGATGAACATGGTGCCAGTTGACAAGGGAAACATGACTGGATCCATTTCACAGTCTAGGCCTGAAGGGAAAACTTGGTGCTGAGACCAGCTCAGCTGCTCTTCAGGGCGAGAATAAAGGTAAACAAAAAATTATCACAAACCCGTAAGGAAAAGACCAACCACCCAATAGAAAGAAAAGAAATACGGAGAAGCACAGAGAAAAGCTGAAAGCGGAGGCAGATAGGACCTTTGCTGTCCTTCCGGGGGCTCAGCTGCACCCCTGCCCTTTGATTCTAGAAGACACCCCTGTCTCTTTTGAATGAATGCCTCCTTTTCTGTCAGCTTAAACTAGCTGGAGCTGGCTTGAAGCCCTGCCACAAAGTCAGCCTAATCAATACAAGCTGGCAACAAGTCACTGAACTAAAATCTTAGATAATTTTATCATCGCTGAGTCCTTGTAATAGTTTGTAACTGTTGGTATCTCTAGAATTTTAACCTTTGCAGTTTGGGGAAACTTTCCTCCCTAGGGGAAAATTCTATAATAAAGAAGTTAAAATCTTTTTTCATTATATTCATTATTGCACTCTAAGTAGCTGGATGACATCTGGGCCTCCTTGTCCATTTTTCCCTGGACATTTTCTGAGATCCCTTACTAGTGACAAATTCTTGTAAAACCTGCCGATTGATATTTTAGAGCAAAGGTATAAAGACTTCCTTGTCAGTTTTATATTTAAATTCCTTAAATATAATACCTTGCAGGAGATTACTAAGATTCATCTGACCCAATAATTTGAGCAAGTTCTCTACCCTCGTTCTCATAAACACGCCTTTCCATAGTACAGTCTTGCTGCATCTATCCCGTCTTCATGTGTATGTTTTCCTGTGGACCCATTTATGTTGCAGTTCTTTTTATTCCCTCTTTCATAGGGGCTGTGTCATGTTATTCATCCAC
>NW_027664314.1:0-104000 GCF_963455305.1 Plecotus auritus | reverse complement strand
CTCACAGTCTGGGAGCCCTCAGGGGCCTAAGCCACAGTCTGGCCTACCTCTGCAGGAGGCGACTGGTGGGCCAATGGGGGACAGCACTGGCAGGCGAGCGGCCAGGCCCACCCCCCAATAACCCCTTCACCGCTGCTGGTTGCCACCACAGTCCCCTCCCTCTGCCCTCTGGAACCCACCTTGGTTGGCCTGGCACTGCCCACTTGCCAGTTCTGCCCTCGCCAACGATTCTGCTGTTCAGTCATTTTGCATATTAGGCTTTTATTATATAGGATTGTCTTTCTTTAGATTATCTTTCTCATCGATTTCACTTACACCTGCTTCCTAGCAAGAATCCCTGTCATCCTCGTTTCAGTGTCATTTTATTCACTTGTCCAGAAGACCTTGCTGTCAGCCTCCTCAGGGGCCCTCAGGCTTCCACTCACCATTTCCTGGAGGCCCTTCTGGTTTTTATTCTCATGCTTCTCTACGTTATGTCAGGTTCCATCCACCTCCAGTTTAAAGGCACTCCCAACATGTGTGTGTGTTTCTTTTTTAGTGTCAGCACTCTGTTTTTATTTTATTTTATTTTTTATTGTTTAAAGTATTACATATGTCTTCTTTTTCCCCCATCGACCCCTCCCCAGCCACTCCCACCCCCAGGACAAGTCCCCACTGCCCCAATGTCCGTTTCCACTGATTATGCTAATATCCATGCATACAAGTCCTTTGGTTGATCTCTTGCCCCACACACCCCTACCCTCCGTGCATTTCCTCTGGGGTTTCATGGTCTGTTTGCTGTTTCTCTGTCTCTAGATCTATTTTTGTTCATCAGTTTATGTTGTTCATTATATTACACAAATGAGTGACATCATATCATATTTATCTTTCTCCGACTGGGTTATGTAGCTTAGCATAATGCTCTCCAGGTCCACCCATGCTGTTGCAAATGGTAAAAGTTCCTTCTTTTTTATAGCAGCGTAGTATTCCATTGTGTAGATGTACCACAGTTTTTTAATCCACTCATCTGCTGATGGGCACTTAGGCTGTTTCCAAGTCTTACCTATTGTAAATTGTGCTGCTATGAACATAGGGGTGCATATGTCCTTTCTGATTGGTGTTTCCGATTTCTTGGGATATACTCTTAGAAGTGGGATTACTGGGTCAAATGGGAGTTCCATTTTTAACTTTTGAAGAAACTCCATACTGTTCTCCACAGTGGCTGGCACCAGTCTACATTCCCACCAGCAGTGCACGAGGGTTCCTTTTTCTCCACATCATCACCAGCACTTGTTGTTTGTTGATTTGTTGATTATAGCCATTCTGACAGGTGTGAGATGGTACATCATTGTTTTGATTTACATCTTTCAGAGGATTCGTGACTTTGAGCATGTTTTCATATGTTTCTTGGCCTTCTGTATGTCCTCTTTTGAAAGGTGTCTATATAGGTCCTTTGCCCATTTTTTGATTGGATTGTTTATCTTACAATTTTTAAGTTGTATGAGTTCCTTGTAAATTTGGAGATTAAACTCTTATCAGAGAACAGTGGCTTTGTAATAGAGCTTGATACCTGGTAGTAAGATTCCTCCTACTTTGTTCTTCTTTCTCAGGATTGCTGCAGCTATTTGGGGTCTTTTTTTACTCTAGATGAATTTTTGGAGAGTTTGTTCTAGGTCTGTAAAATATGCCGTTTGTATTTTAATGGGGAGTACATTGAATCTATAGATTGCTTTGGGTAGTATGGACATTTTAATGATGTTGATACTACCAATCCATGAACATGGTATGCTTTTCCATCTATTTACCTTGTTTTTTCAGTGTCCTGTAGTTTTCTGAGTACAGGTCTTTTACCTCCTTAGTTAAGTGTATTCCTAGGTATCTTAATTTTTTTTTGTGAGATGGTAAATGGGATTGCTTTTTTAATCTCTCTTTCTGTAAGTTCACTATTCGTGTGTAAAAATGCCATAGAAGTCTTGGCTTTAATTTTGTATTCTGCTACATTGCCGAATTCATTTAGTAAGTCTAATAATTTTTTGATAGAGTGTTTAGGGTTTTCGATGTACAGTATCATGTCATCTGCGAATAAGGACAGTTTTACACTTTCTTTTCCCATTTGGATACCTTTTATTTATTCTTCTTGTGTAATTGCTATGGCTAGCACTTCCAGAACTATGTTGAACAGGAGTGGTGAAAGCAGGGATCCCTGTCTTGTTCCTGTTTTAGGTGAAATGGTTTTAATTTTTGCCCATTGAGTATGAAGTTGGCTGTAGGTTTGTCAAATAAGGCTTTTATTATGTTGAGGTATGAACCTTCTATCCCCATTTTTCTGAGGGTTTTTATCAAAAAACGGTGTTAGATTTCTGTCAAATGCTTTTTCTGCATCAATATGACTATGTGATTTTTATCTCTCAATCTGTTTATGTCATGTATCATGTTTATTGATTTGTAGATATTGTACCATCCTTGAATCCCCAGGATAAATCCTACTTGGTCATGGTGTATGATCTTTCTGATGTAATGCTGGATCTGATTTGCTAGAATTTTGTTGAGAATTTTGGCATCTATGTTCATGAGATATATTGGCCTGTAATTCTCTTTCATTGCATTGTCTTTATCTGCTTTTGGTATTAGGGTAATGCTGACTTCACAGAATGAGCTTGGAAGTATTCCTTCCTCTTAATTTTTTGGGGATAGTCTGAGGATAGGTTTTAGTTCTTTTTTGAATGTTTGGTAAAACTCCCCTGTGAAGCTGTCTGGCCTTGGGCTTTTGTTTGCTGGAAGATTTTTGATTACTGCTTCAATTTCCTCCATAGTTATCAGCCTATTGAGATTTTTAGAATCTTCCTGATTGATTTTTGGAAGGTTGTATTTTTCTAGTAATATGTCCATTTCCTCTAGTTTGTTGGAATAGAGTTGTTCATAGTATTTTTTAACAATCCTTTGTATTTCTATGGGGTCTGTTGTTATTTTGCCTCTTTCATTTTGGATTTTGTTTATTTGGGTCCTCTCTCTTTGTTTCTTGGTGAGCCTGGCTAGAGGTTCATCAATCTTGTTTATCCTTTCAAAGAACCAGCTCTTGGTTTCATTGATCTTTTGTATTTTTTTTCTCTATGTTACTTATTTCTGCTCTGATCTTTATTATCTCCTTCCTTCTGGGCTTTTCTTGTTGCTCTCTTTCTAATTCTTTAAGTTGTAGAGTTAGATGATTTATTAACATTTTTTCTTGTTTTTTGAGGTAGGCCTGTAGAGCTATAAACTTCCCTCTCAGGACTGCTTTCATTGTGTCCCATAGCAATTGCATTGTTGTGTTTTTATTGTCATTAGTCTCAGGATATTTTTAATTTCTTCTTTAATCTCGTTGGTAACCCAATCATTGCTTAATAGCATGCTATTCAGCTTCCAAATGTTTGAATTTTTTTATTGTTTTTGTTGTAGTTTATTTCTAATATTATGCCATTGTGGTCTGAGATGATGCTTAATATGATTTCAATCTTCCTGTATTTGGAGAGACTTTGCCTATGACCCAATATGTCATCTATGTTTGAAAATATCCAATGTGCACTTAAGAAGAATGTACATTCCAAGGCTTTGGGGTGAAATGTTCTGAAAATGTCAATTAAGCCCATCTGATCTAGTGGTCATTTAGGATTGCTGTTTCTTTGCTGATTTTCTGTCTAGAGGATTTATCCAGTGATATCAGTGGGGTATTTAAGTCCCCTACTATGATTGTATTGGTTTTTTAAAATAAATCTTTATTGTTCAGATTATTACAATTGTTCCTATTTTGTTTCCCCATAGCTCCCCTCCACCCGGTTCCCACCCCACCCTCTGCCTTTATCACCCCCCCCCCCGCACTGTCCTCATCCATAGGTGTACGCTTTTTGTCCAGTCTCTTCCCGCACCCCCCACACCCCTTTCCCCCCAAGAATTGTCAGTCCACTGCCTTTCTGTGCCCTTGATTCTATTATATTCACCAGTTTATTCTGTTCATCAGATTTTTTATTCACTTGATTTTTAGATTCACTTGTTGATAGATATGTATTTGTTGTTCATAATTTTTATCTTCACCTTTTTCTTCTTCTTCCTTTTCTTAAAGAATCCCCTTTAGCATTTCATATAATACTGGTTTGGCAGTGATGAACTCCTTTAGCTTTTTTTTTTTTTTTTAATCTGTGAAGCTCTTTATCTGACCTTCAATTCTAAATTATAGCTTTGCTGGGTAGAGTAATCTTGGTTGTAGGTTCTTGCTATCCATCACTGTGAATATTTCTTGCCACTCCCTTTGGCCTGCATAGTTTCTGTTGAGAAATCAGCTGTTAATCATATGGATGCTCCCTTGTAGGTAATTAACTGTTTTTCTCTTGCTGTTTTTAATATTCTCTCTTTGTCTTTTGCCCTTAGCATTTTAATTATGATGTGTCTTGGTGTGGTCCTCTTTGGATTCCTTTTGTTTGGGGTTCTGTGCGCTAGGCTTGTAAGTCTATTTCTTTCACCAGGTAGGGGAAGTTTTCTGTCATTATTTCTTCAAATATGTTTTCAATATCTTGCTCTCTCTCTTCTTCTGGCACCCTCATAATTTGGATGTTGATACACTTGAAGTTGTCCCAGAGGCTCCTTACACTATCTTCATATTTTTGGATTCTTTTTTCTTTTTGCTTTTTCAGTTGGGTGATTTTTGCTTCTTCGTATTTCAAATCTTTGACTTGATTCTTGGGATCCTCTAGTCTGCTGTTGGATCTCTGTATATTATTTTTAATTTCAGTCAGTGCATGCTTAATTTCTAATTGGTCCTTTTTCATATCCTCGAGGGTCTCACTAAATTTATTGGCCTTTTCTAGAAAATTCTTGAAAAACCTTATAACCATGGTTTTGAACTCTATATCCAGTCATTGCTTTCCTCCATTTCTTTCATTTGTGACCTGTTTCTTTGTCTCTGTATTTTGGCTGCTTCCCTGTGTTGATAGAGTGGCTTTGTGTGCTAGGTGTCCTATAGGGCCCAGTGGCTCAGCCTCCCCAGTTACCTGAGGTGGACACTCTTGGTGCACCCCTTTGTGGGCTGTGTGCACAGTCTTGTAGTTAAGCCATGATTGTTGTTGGTATCACTGGGAGGAATTGACCTTCAAGCCAATTGCCTGTAAGGATAAGCTGTGTCTACAATGGGAGAACTTCTGTGCTGGAGACACCCTTATGAGATAAGACTTGCTTCAGTGGGGCTTTGGTGCTCACTGAGTCTGTCCCCTGAGTGTGTCCCTTATGAATCTGAGTTGTAATTTGGATGGTCCTACTCTAACCCCTGGGTACACTGGCTCTTGGATATCCAAGGAGATTCTAATTTAGCCTATTCCTGAGGCCACTCCGCAGGAGCTACAGAGAGATCTGCAGATTCCTCTTCTTTGTTTGGGTTTTGGAGGTGCCCAGATGAGGCCCAGCTGTGAAGCAATGCAAGCTGCTGTGGGGTCTTGGGCCTTCTTTTGGATGTTCTGGGTCTCACTGACTCAGCTGCAGTTAGTTAGGTAAGTTTAGAATTCAAAGGACCATGCTATTCATGTACAAAAGTCTCTGTGCTCAGCTTGGATGGGGCGGAGTCTCAGGGCAGAGCAAACAGCAATGGCTTCCTGTCAGCCCTGCCCTAAGAGGCTCCTGGGTCTCAGTGTCCCATGGTGATCGCTGCAAGCACCTCTGCCAGAAAGCCGCCCTCGAGTTTCGCCCACTGCCAGACAGTCCAGTTTCTACCCAAATGAGTCTGGGTCCCCAGAGTCTCGCCCGGAACTGGAGTTCAGACATTCAGAAGCTTTTGTCTCCCTCCCAATTGAGAAAGCCAGCCGTGTACTCAGTTGCCAGCCCTCCCCGCATGCACACCTCCGGACCTCTGCCTTCTGCAGCTCATTTGAGTCTCAGTGTGCTTTTCTCTTTCCTTCTAGTTGTAGAGTTTCCACTCAGCCAGCCTTCCTGTGATTCTGGATGATATGTCCGTTTTGTCTTTTAGTTGTACTTTTGAAATTATTGTGCGAGGTAGCAGTTCAGGTGTTTACCTATGCCACCATCTTTGTTTCTCCCCTATTATGATTGTATTATTGTCAATCTCTCTGTTGATATTTTCCAGGATTTTTTTTATATGTTTTGGTGCTCCTGCATTGGGTGTATACTAGAGTTATATCCTCTTGTTGTACCGATCCCATTAGTATTGTGAAGTGGCCTTCCTTATCTTTTGTTATGGCCTGCATTTTGAGGTCTATTTTGTCATATATAAGTATTGCTACCCCAGCTTTTTTTCATTTCCATTTGCCTGAAAGATGTTTTTTCATCCCTTCACTTTCAATCTGTAAGAGTCCCTTTTTCTGAGGTGGGTCTCTTGTAGACAGCATATCTATGGATCATGATTTTTTATCCATTCAGCCACTTGATATCTTTTGATTGGAGCATTTAGTCCATTTATGTTTAAACTTATTATTGGTTGGTACTTATTTGTAGCCATTTTTATTTTTTGTGCCTGTGTTTCTTCTTCCCTTCCTATTTTTTTTCCCTTTTACAGCAGTCAATTTAGCTTTTCTTGCATTGCTGGCATGGTGATAATAAACTCACTTAGTCCTTTCTTGACTGTGAAGCTCCTGATGTCCCCTTCAATTTTGAATGATAGCATTGCTGCATAGGGTATTCTTCAATTCAGTTCCTTGCTTTGCATCACTTTGTATATTTCATTCATTCCCTTCTGGCCCGATGTGTGTCTGTTGAGAAATCAGTTGATTGTCTAATGGGAAATCCCTTATAGGTAACTTTCTGTCTCTCTCTGACAGCCTTTAAGATTCTTACTCTATCATTGGTGTTTGCCAATTTAATTATGATGTATGGTACCTTGGTGTTGGTCTTTTGGGGTTCATCTTGTTTGGGACTCTGTGTGCTTTGGACTTATGTGAGTTTTTTCTTCTCAATATCAGGGAAGTTTTTTGTCATTATTTCTTCAAACAGGTTTTTTATTCCTTGCTCAGTTTCCTCTCTTTTGGCACCCCTATTATGCAGATGTTGTTCATTTCCTGTTGTCCCATAGCTGCCTTAGGCTCTCCTCCTGCTTTTAAGGTGTGTTTTTTTTCCAGTTGCTGTTCTGCTTGGGTGTTTGTTTGTTTGTTTGTTTACCTTGTATTCTAGCTCACTGCTGCAGTCTCAGCTTATTCTACTCTACTGTTGATACTTTCCATTGTGTTCTTTATTGCAGCTATGTCATTCTTCATTTCCACTTGGTTCTTCTTTATTTCCCCTTGATTCTTACACATGTGGAATTTGTCTTCCATCCTTTTCAGTGTCCTTATAATCACTGCTCTGAATTGTTTCTCTTACAAATATCTTGCCTCCATTTCATTTAGTTCCTTTTCTAGCGATTCCTCCTTTTCTTTTATATGTCAGCTGTTTCTTTTTCTCCACATTTTTGCTGTTCCTTTGTGTGTGTTTTTCTATGTATTAGATCAAACTTCTATGTCACCCAGATTTTTTTGAGTTTGTCTTGTATAGTAGATGTTTTGTGGGACCCAGTGGTGCAACTCTCAGGTCTTCTGGCTGGATAGTCTACGGATGCTCCTTACTTGGGATATTTGGGTTCTCCTGGTATAGTTGTATCTTGAGTGTTATTGTCCCATTCAAGGATGGAGTCTCCTCCCCAGGTGTCTGGTTATGTGGCTCACTGTCTACCACATTGACAGAATAGCATAAAATAGAGCTTGACAATACATGACACAAAGGGAACAAAACAAAAATGTACTCAAAAGACCAATAACCCCAATAAAAGTGACCAACAGAGGAAAGATAATTAGGAGAGAGAAAATAGAGCAAATATGGTACTGAGAAAAGGTAAGAGAGAAAAGAAAAAGAAGCAAAATGAAGAAGAAAAAATATACATATATAGGGAGAAAACACCACAAAACAAACAAATAAACCAAAAAAATACAAAAAACAAACACCCAGAAAAAAAGGGGGGTCAGAATCTGTAGAGGCAGAGCTTTTATCCAGAAAGTGAGGTAAAGGAATTGAATGAATAGGGCAATTGCCATGGTTCAGTATAGAGGAGGTAGAAAGAGAATGAGTGGATAAAAAGAAAAGTAAAAACAAAATAATCAATAAATAATAAATAAAAAGATAAGAAAATGACAAAAAAAATTTAAAAACTTATCTATCTATATATTCATCTATTTTTGGAAAAAAGAATAGAGGAGAGTGCAGATGGAATTGAGTTTAGTGAGTGGAACTAATTAAGCCATTAGGAGAAGAGAGCAAGAGAAGAGAGGAAAAACAAAAGCATAAAAAAATGACTAGAGAAGAAAGAAAAGAGATGGGTGCATGGACTTGAATCAGGGGAGAGGAAATTAGATACATGAGTAAGCCAACAGAGACTACAATAATAATAACATGTAAATAAAGCAGATAAAGAAGATCAATTTTTAACAGGGAGTAAGAAGAGAGGAGAGAGAAAAAATATAGCAGGGATAGGAGAAGAAAAACAGGATGAAAAAGGGAGAAGTGAGGAAGAAAAGGGTGGAAAAAAGAAAAAATAAGATAAAAATGATAAAAAATAAAAATGGAATGAAGAAACATAATACAAAAAAATACAAGGATAAAGAATAATAAAGAAATAAAATTAAGTAAAAGATAAATATGAAAAAGTGAAGTGTCATTCGTTTCAGCCCAGTTTTAATGTCCCATAAGGGCTGGTTTAAGACCCCTCTCTAATGTTCTGTCTGCCCCTTCTCAGTTTCCTGTTAGGTAGTCAGCACGTGTAGAAGTTCCCAGTGATTCACCGCTCCTCTGCTTCTGTCTCCACAGCCTTGGTTGCAGGCAGGCGGGGCCAATCTGCCCACTTAGTTTGTCTGCCTGCTTTCATTCTTATTCACACCAGCGTCTATTTCTGACATGGGCTTTAGGTGGGGGTGTTGCTGTATTGGTTTCTGGGACAAAATAGCACCTCAACCCAGTTCCCAAGGGCTCCCTGAGGCTATTCAGAGTCTTTGTTTCCTCTGCAAAGCTCGAGGCTGGGTGCAGATGCACTAATTGCCCTGTGGGTGCTGGGAGGGGCTGGCTATTCAGGAGAAAAATGGCTGCTTAGGATTGGAGGGTCCGGAATGTGCCAGTGCCAGATCCCTGGTCACCTTTCCCTATCCTGCTCCTCTCCCCAGCCTCTCCCCAGCCTCCACCTGCACTGCAGCCTCGGTGAGTGTTTGTAATTGAAAGGTCCTATGAACTGGGTTTAGTGCGTTAAAAGCAAGGAAAACATAAAGGCGAAACAGCCGCACCACTGCGAGTTTCTCTCCCCATTACCGGGTTCAGGTGGTTCTTCCCGCTGCCTTTCTGGGTGCAGCCTCTCATGGCTGTGGACTTAGATCTAGATTCCCCACCCGCCAGCCGTTCTGTGGACCCCCTCCCACAGTCGAGTGTTACCCGTGTCCCCAAGGGACACACACTTGGTGCAGCACAAGTTCTCTCTGACCCTCTGGTCCCAGTGGTGGTGAATCTTTCTCTCCAGCCCAGATCCCCGATCCCACCATTCTCCAGGTGTTCTCTGTCACTTCCGGCCATGGATTGTCTCACCAGCTGTTTAATTCTCCAACTCCGGGTGGATGTTATTCAACTTAGTTGTCCCTTCTATCTGCTCCATGAGAAGGCACAGGACATGTCTACCTATGCGGCCACCGTTTTGAAAACCAGCACTCTGTTCCTAATGTCAGTATCTGTGCCAGTTAATTGTTGCTGCTTAATAAAGCACCTCCAAACCTCGTGTCTTAAAGCAGCACTTACCTTGTGCACAACTCTGCAGTGAGGCCAGCTCATTTCTTTTCCACTTGCCACCAGCTGGGATGACTTGAAGGTGGGAAGTGGAACCATCTAAGGCTTGTTCATTCACGGGTTTGTCAGGTGAAGTGGGCTTTTGGTCGGGATGCTCACTGGGGCGGTCTCAGCTGGGCACCTGTATGAGGACTGACCATGTGGCCTGGGCTGCTTCGTTCTTCACAACATGGTGGCTGGGTTCCCAGGGTGAGCTTCCTGGGGAGAGAGTCAGATGGCACCAGACATAGCAGTCACACAGCAGTCACCAGTATCACCGACCTTCCTGCAAGTTTGTTGTTAATGGTGATGATGTTGTTTTGTTTACTATGTTCCCTTATTTTGTGGGAAGTAACAAAGAATTTCAAGATAGCATTATTGAATTAAGCCTCCCACGCCCACTTTTTTGGTTCTAAAAAATGTAGTGCTATGTCACTAAACTTTAACAGTAAGAGTTTTAATTTCTCCATAATTCAGGGAATCATTTCTTCTTGGAATGCCGTTCAAATTAGAATCAAATGTTTCTGGTTCAGTAAAATACCTATGACATTAGAATTGGTATTTATAAGATTCATTAATTAGTCTCATTTTGAAAGTCTTATCTTGGGAAGCATTGGATGACAGTTCTGAAAACCATAATATGATATCTCTAAAACTTTTTTAAAGATTGTGAAGAGTTAAGATGGAGGAAGAGGTAAGAGACTTTCTACTAAGGGGCAACGTGTAGTCATTTTTGTGGAGGAAAGACGTGAAACAGTCATAGAAAAAGGAGCATAAAGTCAAGTGCAGGCGTTGTGTGGCAAAGACGACAACAATAAGTGTATTTTTGTGACTCCTGGTCGTTTGAACTTTGGTTTTGATTCTGACTAATTCAAGGCTCCACATTCCAAGACTCTACCACCATACAGATAATGTTTTATTGCAACTGAACTCATTTCAAAATGTCATACTGGTGAACACACCTCCATAACCAAACTACATCCTTTTATTCATGCAGAATGATGATCTTATAGCAAAACTGCCACCGTCATCTTCAAATGAAGAAAAGACACCTCAACAGCAGTTAACAGTGGACGCGCTTCTAAAGGAATGTAAAGAACTAAAGGCTGAAGAAAAGAAGTGGAAACAAATGGTAGTAAACCTCAGAACATATAAGGAAATGCATATGGCAGAAGACTGTGAAGTAGAAAAGTATAAACTGAAGATTGAACAAAGTGCAAAGGATGTAGCAGACAAAGTGACACAACTCGACTTATATTTACAGGTTAATTTATTGATTTAATGTCCTATAATTCACTTCACTGCAAATTACATTTTGGATAAAAACAGTGTTTTTGCCTTTCCTTTACTTCCTTTAATAGCAATTTACTTTATAGATTTCTGGAAGGAAGGTGGCATTTGTTTTTCCTTTTTAGTATTTCAGTTCCCATCATTATTATCACTGAATTGATCTTTCCAAATGATTCTTAGTAGAGGATCATTTTATTTTTAAGACCAGTTAATGTTAAACAAGACTATTTGAGAGGAAAGGGGGGATGTGATTTAAAAATTGTTCCATACTCTTGAATTGTTATATCCTTCTACTTTAAAAATTTTAAACTGATTCTATTATTCTTTGAATTATCAGATTACATGGGTGCTAATAGAAGAATGATTAACTTTATAACTCAGATTTAATTCAGTGGACATTGATGATAAATATTTTAAATGTCAGCTTTTTTTCACACCTAAAGCTGATCTCTGAGTCGTTGACTCAAAACTAAAGAAAACAATTATAACTGTTCAGGTTATACTTACTTTAAAAATGTATTCTTTTTATTTGCTTTAGACACAAAGCATCTCAAGAAATCTCAGAGGCGGTAACATGAATTCATAATGCTTCAATAAGAAGTCATTTGGAACTCAGAACTCCTTTATTGCAAACTTCTCAAGATGATAGCAAAAAGTGTATTGGAAAAATATGTGCAAATCCACCAAGAAGAATTGGAATGCAGCAAATTATTGAAAAGGAAATGAACTTTGTAAGTCAAATGAAGAATCAGAGAAAATAAATTTAACCCAGTAATTAGCCTCTAAACTTAAAACATAATTACTATTGTGCCAGGTTCATGAGATTAGTGGAGCGTGAAAGCTAACTAAATAGTATAACTTTGGCAAATGATGTGAGTAAATAAACTTACCATTCAAATGTTCTTCCAGGACAGTTGCATCTCCCTCCTTTTTTGGTTTTATGTGCCTTTAGTTTTTTCCCCTTAATATTTTCATGTAGTTAACCTGATCTACCAGTCTATAAGCTGAATGTCTTGAAGCTCTAAAATTTAGCAATCCTATATAATAAAAGGCTAATATGCAAATAGACTGAATGGTGGAACAACTGGTCACTATGATGGGCACTGACCACCAGGGGGCAGATGCTCAATGCAGAAGCTGACCCCGGTGGTCAGTATGCACCCACAAGGGGAGCGCTGCTCAGCCAGAAGTCACACTCATGGCTGGCGAGTGCAGCGGTGGTGGCGGGAGCCTCTCCTGCATCCACAGCAGCGCTAAGGATGTCCGACTGATGGCCTACAGCAGCGCTATGGATGTCACTGACAGCTTAGGCCGTCAGTCGGACATTCCTCGAGGGCTCCCACACTATGAGAGGGCACAGGCTCAGCTAAGGGACCACCCTCCGAGTGCATGGATTTCGTGCACCGGGCCTCTAGTATTATTATAACATCGCTTGTTAGAATTCCTGTAAATAGAAACATTTACGATAACAACTTAAACACAATGGGTGAAGTTACTCCATTACAACCTGGTACTTGGTAAATTTACTTTCTTGATTGTGACCTTTGTTATTATCACTAGAGGGCGCCTTTAGACAAACTATCCTTTATAGTTTTCTACTCTATATACAGACATACATGATAAATAGGGAAATATTAACATAGGGGTGAGGGGCAGTGTAATTGACAAAGTGGCTAAAATTAATGTGATCTGCAGGAGGAGGGTGTGGGGATACAGAAAGGGCAGATCCCACCTCCAACGCCTTGGAAACAATGTTATAAGCAATGGCCTCTGGAGCTGTTTTCGATCATTTGATCACCAGCCAGGCTATCTTGTTCTCCCTTAGAGGTTCTTGCTCTAAATTATGCCTTGGAGTCAATGATTAACATCCCCAAGGCAATGAGTGTATTGTACAAGGGTGGTGAAGGCCAATGCTTGGCAATGTCTTTGAGGGATTTTTTTTAAATCTCTAAAGTGGCTGCTAAATATGTCCAAGGGCATCTTCAAGGATCTTGCAAGTACAGCCCTTCCTGAGGCAGCAAGTATTACCTGATAAGCCGACTGCATCACTGACAGCCTCCCTGCTTTGGATTACTTAGCTGGGACCCCTCTCCCTGCTCCCTGGAAACATCAGTACTTCCCAGAACAGTTTAGAACCTATACTTGAATAGGGTAGCTCTGCTCTGACACATTCTCTTTGTTAAAATGCTATTTAATGGGAAACTCCATTTACTGTTGTGGCTACTTAAAAACATGCAAGTCACTCAGGGAAAAATAAAATAGTTAGCATCTGCTGTTTACAGTCTGCTCAGGGCTCAGAAACAGCTAGCAGAGGTCAGCACCGAAGTGCTCCTTCTTGTAGGAGCAACAAAACAGATGGCTGAGCGCTACTAATATGAGGCCAATCCTGGAGACACCTTGTGGTGGAAATCCTGATAATAGTTTTGCAGGCAATAGACAAAGTGGTGATTCCTACTCTGAGAATCTTTTCTTATGAATTAAATAAACTTGAATACTAAACTGATTAATTTCTGTTTTTAAGTGAAAATTTTTGTCATCTTCTTATGTAAAGAACATTCTGAATTGCTACTTTCCTTACAGCATTTTTATTTCAGTTTTTATAAAATGTCTTGCTGAGCAGTTGTATGTTTTCTAAATAGTGAAATGAAGAAAATATTTGAATTTTTATTTTATATCTTTGCATTTTTAAATGAAGTTTACTTATGTCTGCATCTTGCCAGCCCTTGATGACTGACGACTAAGATGGCAATGTCAGGCCATCTTGACATAGCAACTAGCTTTCATTGTGTATCAGTTATTAATACATCCATTCATTATCTCATTCATGGAGCTTTTAAGTTCCATAATTAGTTTGGTTCTTTCATAGTTTTTATCACTTTGGTAAAGCACTTCTTTTGTTCATTCATTTTATTCCTGAGCTCATTGAACTGCCTTCTTGTATCTCGTTGAGTTTCTTCATGACTGCTGTTTTGATTTCTCTCTCCTTCATATCGCAATCACCCATTATTTTGAGTTCCTTTCTGGAGAATTGTCATTGTCTTCCTGCGTAATTGTTACCTTGGTGGTCCATGCTGCTTGATGGGCTGTTCCTCTGCGGGCACATTTGAAGTGGTGAGCACTTTTCTTATTTAGGAACATTTTCCTTTCCACAATTCAGCAGGTTGATAATTTGAGGTCTTTCTTTCGTTATCCAGTAGATGGTAGAACAGCGCAGTTTTTGTTTTCTCTTACCCATACTACTTAAGCTTGGGGAGGAGGATGCTTGTGAGTAAAGGTGTAGGAGGCTTTGCCTTGGACATGGGAGTGGAGGTGGGGTGACCAGGGTAGTGGGTCCTGGTGCTGGATCCAGGTTGCCTGGGTCTCAGGGCACCCCCCGCCCCCCGAGGCAGGGGATGTGGCTAGTTGAGGGGAGCCAGTTTGTGAGCCCACTGAGCTGCTACCTCATTCCTTATGGCCACTGGCAGCAAGGTACTGTGGCCTGGAGGCTGGAGACTTTGCTTTGCTGCTGCTGCTGGTCTGTGAGGGCGTGAGCACAGCTGCAACTGGGGAGGGGTCTGGAGTTGGGGGGTGGGAGAGTTAGGAATGCTGCTGGCAGTTGCCCCGCACTGGTTTGTGGTGTGGGAGCTGCACCCCGACTCAACCACTGCTTCTGTGTTTGCTGGGCCTGTAGGGTCAGCCTTGCTGCAGTGATGGGTCTGTCCCCGTTGTCCCCTCTACCCGCCTCTCATCCTGCCTCTCCTACACATTCCAATGTGCCCACTTTCGGAAGTACTGGCCCATGGACCTTTTAGCGTGGGGCGCACAGGAACCTTTGTTGGGTTCTGGATGTCCGACTAGTTGTCAATTTCAGGGGACATACTAAGGAGGTCTCACTTCACCATGATGCTGTCACTTACTAAAATACCCATTTCAACCAGTGCAGGTTGGCTTTTATGGTCTTACTGCAGAGAAAAACAGCACAGGCCGGTGCTGATGAGGCTTCAACCTTGTGTTTCCATTTGGCTTCATCGGAACACATCACAGAAGAGCAAAGCTGGGGCTTTTTAGACCAACTTTTGGGGAAATAGGGTCTAAGTGCTTCAAAGTTGTGAAACTGGACTACTGGGTACAAAAGAAAATGAATGGCAAATACTGCTGTAAATGGGTAAGCATGAGGCAAACCTAAAATGTCCCTGTTAGTTCTCACCCGGAAAATCAGAGAATGTCTTACTTCAGAAGATGAAGACGAAAGAGTGTGTAGCTGCAGAAGCAATACAAAAGAAGATATTTGTGAAAAAGTTTTATTTAATCTTTTGGAAAGAAAGAAGTGCTTTTGTTTTTCTAGTGTTTCTAGATAATTTGAAAAAAAGTAGTTTGAACTTAATGTTGGTTCTAAGGTATGAGTATTTCCTTGTGGGGGTATTGGTTCACCAATCATGCTAGTCTTCATAGAGAGTAAAAAAGCGCCACTTTATCCAGATACAGAGATCAGTCACACATCCCTGCAGAGTGCCTGGAAAGACTTGTTATACAGCTGTTGTTTACAGAGTCCTTAGACCTAAGGCAGAAGGTGCCTCTAGAGCTGCTGGGAATTTAATTATTGCTGCTAGGACAACATAAAGTGACTAGAGGCCCAGTGCACAAATTCGTGCACCAGTGGGGTCCCTTGGCCTGGCCTGTGTGATCCAGCTGAAACAGACATCCCCTGAGGCATCCCGGATTGCAAGAGAGTGCAGGCCAGGCCAAGGGACCCCACCAGTGCATGATCAGGGCCAGGGAGAGACCCTGGGAGGGCTCCAGGGCATGTCCAGCCCATGTCACTCAGTCGGGATCGACTGGACCCCAGCAGAAAGCTAACTTACCAGTAAGAGTGTCTTCCCCCTGGTGGTCAGTGCATGTCATAGCAAGCAGTTGAATCACCATAACATATCATTAGCATATTACACTTTGATTGGTTGAACGGTCAACTAAACACTTAGCATATTAGGCTTTTATTATATAGGATACTATGAGAGGTGGCAACATGCTCAATTGGAAGAATGGGGTGGGTTCTAGGATGGGCCATTACAAAACAACAGATTTATACAGATTTTTAAGCTGTGATTCTGGAGAGTAAAATGTTAAAAACGCCTTAATATTGAAATTGTTTTTCAATCCCCTTTATTTGCAAGGTTTCAACATTTTGGACTGTCCCTACCTCGTTTTTCCAACTTTAAGCACAATAATTATCATAAACAATCACTAATCGGTGCTTTCAGTTTTCTCCACTTTCAGAATATTTAGATGTGTTGCTTCTCTCACCATAACATGAAGGTTAGCCTTGCCCACTTGATTCCATTTAGTGGTATAGATGACTGCGTATCTGTTTTGATGATTTTTACCTTTAATACTTACATTCTAGTTTAATTCTGGGCTGTTTATTCTATACATCAGAAGTAATTTCAGTGTTATGTAATGGTATTATAAAATACAAAAGATAAAATTAGGACAGATATATCACTAGTTAGATTTTCTTTATTTTTTCCTTTAATCCTCATCCAAGAATATGTTTTTTTAATTGTTTTTGAGAGAGTGAGAGAAACATGGATCAGTTGCTTCCCAACAATTGATCGAATCAGCTACCTAGATGTGTGCCCTGCTGGTAATGGAAGCTGCAGCCTTTTGGTGTATGGGACGACACTCTAACCAACTGAGCCACCTGCCAGGGACTAGTTAGATTTTCTTGCACATAAAATATTTTACTAATAACTGAAAACTCGAAAATTTGCTTCAGGAAATTTTTTAACAGATGAAATGTCTTTGGTTTCAAAATATTTTATGTTTAAATGTTTTTCAGTATTTGTGTTTCTAACACAATTCATGGCATGACACTTCCTGAATCATTGCTCTTCAAATCTGTGTTAAATAGGGAGACTCAATTTTACATTGATTGAATTTTAACTCTATTCAAACTATCACAGTAGTTAAGCTAGTTTCTCGTAAGGCAGAGATGAGTTTAATCAACTTGTTTTTGTATTGCTCTATGTAATTGCTCATGACCTCACTTCACTTTGCTCACTTAGACAATTGTCCCGTAGTCATTTTATCTTTTGAAGGATACAGATATTTACTCAACTTATCCCTATTCTTTTTTTTCATTCATTTTCTCTGTCTTAACTTTTTAGCTCCTTGGTTAATAAATAAATTTTTCCTCATTTTTTTGCAGCAAAATACATGTTTTTAATATTTATAAACTGCTTACTGTATTTCCTTTTGCACATTAATCAATTCACAATTGGATAATGAATTGCAATGCTTTAAATGGGCAAATGTACTTGATTTTATTTCATTTTATATTACATTTATTTCTATAACATTTAAAATAAGAATATCAAAATTTAACTTAAAAGTATCAACAGTTACTGAAAATATATTAAATTTGAAAATGTGTACATGTGTGTGGTTTGTATATGTTTATCATATTGTTCTCAGAGAGAGAATGCAATATTTTTTCCAACCTATAATCTCAGATATAATTTAATGGTAGCTTATCAATAAATTAGTGTTGAATTAATGAGCATCCACTTGTATTTGTTGTGCTTTTGTTGGTATTGGCTTCATCATAATTCTTTCTAAAATGTAACTTTCCCCCAGTTAATAGGGAGGGGTTGTTTTAGACAATGTACATTATTATAAAATCAAGGAAGAAGAAACATTTTTGTAAGTGTTGTGTAGTCATCTTTCTTGTTGGAGCTATGGTCGGGTAGGTGGCAAATGACTACCCTCTTTCCATTCTGATATTAGAACCTAGGAGTCAGGCAGATGGAGGTGAAATGACTAGCTTGGTTACTAACACGTCAAAATGAATTGGAGGATGAGGTTCAGATGTGCGGCCACATTGGTCTTTGGAACACAATACAAGAGAAAATGTTTTTTAAAATGGTATACTTTAGTGATGTATTATAGGGTATATGAATTACATCTTAATAAAGCTATTACAAAGATCCTATTTTGTTTTTCTTAATTTTAAAATTTTAAATTAAGATGATGTACAATATTATATTTGTTTCAGGTGTACAACCACATTATTAGACATTTGTATAACTTAGGAAGTGGTCACCCAATAAATCTAGTACCCATCTCACATCATATATAGTTATTAAAATATGAGAGGCCCAGTGCATGGATTCGTGCACCAGTGGGTCCCTTGGCCTGGCCTGCGGACATCCCCTGAGGGGTCCCGGATTGCAAGAGGGCACAGGCCGGGCTGAGGGACCTCAGCAGTGCGTGATCAAGGCCGGGGAGAGACCATGGGAGAGCTCCAGGATGTGTCGGGCCCATTTGGCTCAGTCCCAATTGGCCAGACCCCAGCAGCAAGCTAACCTACCCGTCGGAGCATCTGCCCCCTGGTGGTCAGTGCACGTCACAGCTACCAGTCGATCAGTGGAACAGTCGAACAGTTGGTCACTTAGGCTTTTATTATATAGGATTATTGACAACATTCCCTGTGTTGCACTTTACATCCCTGGGACTATTTTGTAACTCCCAATTTGTACTTCTGAATCTCTTCAACTTTTTTTATCCTTCCTTCATCTTTTCCCTGCCACACCATACTGGCAAGTCTCAAAATGTTTTCCGTATCTATGAGTCTGTTTCTGTTCTGCTTGCTCATTTATTTTGTTCTTTAACTTCCACATATAAGTGAAACCAACTGGCATTTTTCCCTGACTTATTTCACCCAGAGTAATATGAAGATTTTGTTCTTTATTATGGCTGAGTCATATTCCATGCACCACTTCTTTATCCATTCATCTATTTTTAATATGTTTTTATTGATTTTTCACAGAAAGGAAGGGAGAGGGATAGAGAGTTAGAAATATCAATGAGAGAGAAACATTGATCAGCTGCCTCCTGCACACCTCCTACTGGGGGATGTGCCCACAACCAAGGTACATGACCTTGACCAGAATCGAACCTGGGACCTTTCAGTCTGCAGGTCAACGCTCTATCCACTGAGCCACACCGGTGAGGGCTATCCATTCATCTATTCATGGATACTTAGGTTGCTTCCATATTTGCTATTGTAAATAATGCTTCAATGAACATATGGATGCTTATATCTTTTTGATTTAGCCTTTTATATTTATTTGGGTAAATACCCAGAAGTGGCGGTGCTGGGTCCTTCTTTGTCTTTTGTTAGATAGCCTTTGTTTTAAAGTCTATTTTGACTGGTATAATTATTGCTATTCCAGCTTTTCTGTTTCATTTCCATTTTCATGAACTATCTTTTCCCATCCCTTTACTTTAAATCTGTGTGCTCATTTCAACCTGAAATGTGTCTCTTGTAGACATCATAAGTAAGGGTGTTGTTTTGTTATCCATTCAGTCACCACATGTCTTTTGATTGGAACATTTAATCCATTTTCATTTAAAGCAACTGTTGATAGATTTGTACTTATTGTCATTATATTATTCATATTTTTATACACACACACACCACCTTTTTCTTCTTAAAGAAGATGCTTTCATTTTTCTTGGAATGCTGGTTTGGTGGTGATGAGCTGCTCCTTTAGCTTTGTCTTGTCTGTGAATAACTTTTATGTCCTTCAATTCTAAATGATAGCTGTGCTGGGCAAAATAATCTTGGTTGTAGGTCCTTGTTTTTCTTTTACTTTTAAAATATATTTTATTGATTTTTTACAGAGAGGAAGGGAGAGGGATAGAAAGCTAGAAACATTGATGAGAGAGAAACATCAATCAGCTGTCTCCGGCACACCCCCTACTGGGGATGTGCCCGCAACCAAGGTACATGCCCTTGACTGGAATCGAACCCGGGACCCTTCAGTCCACAGGCCGATGTTCTATCCACTGAGCCAAACCGGTTTCAGCTGTAGGTCCTTGTTTTTCATCATGTTGAGTATTTTGTTCTAGTCCCTTCTGTTCTGCAAAGTATTTGTTGATAAATCAGCTGATAGTCTTATGAGAGCTCTGGTGTAGGTAACTAACTGCTTTTCTATTGCTGCTTTTAAGATTCTCTCTTTGTCTTTAACCTTTGGCATTTTGATTATGTGGCCTGGTGTAGGCCTCTTTGGGTTCATCTTGTTTGGGCTCTCTGCAGTTATTGCATTTGTATGTCCATTTCCTTCACCATATGAGGGTAGTTTTCTGTCATTATTTCTTCACATAAGTTCTTCCTTCCTTCCTCTGTCTTCTCCTTAAGGCACCCCATGATGTGAAAGTTGGTCACCTCATGACCACTTGAAGTTGTCCCAGTGCATGTTAAACTATCTTCATTTCTTTCTTTTTTTTTTTTTTTCTGTTCTGATTGTTTTCTGCTTTCTTATATTCCAAATTGCTGGTTTGACTCTTGGCTTCATCTACTCTACTGTTGATTCCCTGTAATGTATTCTTCATTTTAATAAATGTATTCTTCATTTCTGCTGTTTCTTTTTGTTGTTCTTGCTGTTATTGTTGTTTTAGCTTTGCACATCCTTTTTTATGCTGTTGAATTTCTCACTAAGTTCTTTGAACATCCTTTGAACAATTGCTTTTAACTCTGTATCTGCTTACCTCTCTTTCATTTAGTTCTCTTTTTCTGAAGACTTCTTCTGTTCTTTCATCTGGGATCTCTTTTTGTGTCTTCTCATTTTGGCTGTTTTCCTGTGTGTGTTTCCATGTATTAGATCTTGGTGTAGTGGCCTAATGTAGTAGGTTTCCTAATAGGACCTAGTGGTGCAGCCTCCCCAGTCACTGAGCTGGTGTGCACCATATGTGTGGGCTATGGGCACTGTCCTGCTGTAGTTGAGTCTTGCTTGTTGTTGGCAAGTCACTGGGAGCGACTGACCCCAGGCCAATGGGCTGTGAGGACTGGCTGCAACTATAGCTTAGGATCTGTTGGACAGGGGCTGACCGCACAGAGCAGAACCTGCTTCAGTGAGCTCGGGTTTGGTGCCCGCCAAGTCTTCTCTTTGAGTGTGCTGCTTGTGGAGGTGGTTGGGTTGTAATTGGGCATGGTCTGAAGCTCACCACCATGTGCACTGCCTCTGGGGCCTCCCAGGAAATACAAGTTGAGCCACTGCCTATGGTCTGCCCAGGAGAGGCCAAGCTCTAAACTGAGGCTGACTATTGCTAGTACCAGGTCTAAGGCCACTTAGCAAGATGCATGGGGCTTGCTAGGCCAGATGCTGCTTGTTTGAGAAATTTTAAGAATGTTTGAAGCATGAGCCAAGACAGCCAGTTTGTATGGAAAAGTCCATAGAAACAACTTGGCTGGGCCCACAAGTTTGGTGAGGCTGGGTGTCAGGGAATCACTGGTGTGGGGCAAATGGTGGTAGCCAGGTTGACTCAGTTATGGGGCTTGCCTGCAGGCTGTTTGGGGAGGGCTCAGCAAAGGAACAATGGCCTTTGCCAGCACTTTTTTCTGGCAGAAATCTGCCCCTCCAGCTCTTGCCCTGATGCCAGACAACTCAGTTCCTCCTTGTGTGTGCCTGTTGCCCCAGTGCTGGAGATCAGAGAGAGTGAGTCTGAGTAAGTCTGTGCATGGTCCTTTTCAGAGGATCTGCCTGAGACTCCAGCAGCTCTCTGTCTCAGTCGGCCACAATCCCTGCTGGTTTTCACAGCCAGAGGTTTGGGGACTTCTCGTCCTGATACTGGAACCCTGAACTGGCAGGCCTGGTGTGAGGCTGGGACCCCTCACTTCTTAGGGGAGACCTCTGCAGGCGAGGTATCCCTCCTGATTTTTACTCATCACACATGGGTGTGGAATAAGCCCATTTTGTGTCTTCATCCCTCCTACCAGTGTCAATGTGGCTTCTTCTGTATATGCTTAGTGACAGAACTTCTGTTCAGCTAGTTTTCAGGCAGTTTAGTTGTAATTTTGATATAGTTGTTGGAGGTTCTAAGTATGGTGTTTATCTATGTTGCCATCTTGACCGGAACTTTTCAAATCATTTCTTAAATGCACAACTTACAGTATCTTACATTTTAAGCTTCCAAGAACATAACTCAATAGACACATTTTTAAATAAATCTTTATTGTTCAGATTATTACAGGTGTTCCTCTTTCCCCCCCCATAGGTCCCCTCCACCTGATTCCCACCCCACCACATGCCCTTACCCTCCGCCACTGTCTTCATCCATAGGTGTAAGATTTTTGTCCAATCTCTTCCCGCACCCCTCACACCACCTTCCCCCTGAGAATTGTCAGTCCACTCCCTTTCTATGTCCCTGATTCTATTATATTCACCAGTCCATTCTGTTCTTCAGGTTTTTTATTCACTTGATTTTTTAGATTCACTTGTTGGTAGGTATGTATTTGATGTCATTTTGTTGTTCATAATTTTTATCTTTACCTTTTTCTTCTTCCTCTTCTTAAAGAATACCCTTTAGCATTTCATGTAATACTGGTTTGGTGGTGATGAACTCCTTTAGCTTTTTCTTGTCTGTGAAGCTCTTTATCTGACCTTCAACTCTGAATGATAGCTTTGCTGGGTAGAGTAATCTTGGTTGTAGGTTCTTGCTGTTCATCACTTTGAATATTTCTTGCCACTCCCATCTGGCCTGCATAGTTTCTGCCAAGAAATCAGCTGACAGTCGTATGGGTGCTCCCTTGTAGGTAACTAACCGTTTTTCTCTTGCTGCTTTCAAGATTCTCTCTTTGTCTTTTGCCCTTGGCATTTTAATTATGATGTGTCTTGGTGTGGTCCTCTTTGGATTCCTCTTGTATGGGGTTCTGTGCGCTTCCTGAACTTGTAAGTCTATTTCAGGTGGGGGAAGTTTTCTGTCATTATTTCTTCTAATAGGTTTTCAATATTTTGCTCTCTCTCTTCTTCTGGCACCCCAAAAATTCGGATGTTGGTACGCTTAAAGTTGTCCCAGAGGCTCCTAACACTATCTTCATATTTTTGGATTCTTTTTTCTTTTTGTTTTTCTGGTTGGGTGTTTTTTGTTTCCTCATATTTCAGATCTTTGGTTTGATTCTTGGGGTACATTGATCTACAGTTGAGTTTCTGTATATTCTTTATTTCAGACACTGTATGCTTAATTTCTGACTGGTCCTTTTCCATTTTTTTGGCATTCTCATTAAGATCCTTAAAGGTCTCAATAAGTTCCTCAGTGGTTTTTAGAAGATTCTTGAGTAACCTTATAAATGTGGTTCTGAACTCTATGTCGTTCAGTAGTTTGCTTTCCTCCATTTCTTTCATTCGTGACATGTTTCTTTGTCTCCGCACTTTGCTGCTTCCCTGTGTTGATGGAGAGGCTTTGTGTGGTAGGTGACCTATAGGGTCCAGTAGCTCAGCCTCCCCAATCACCTGAGGTGGACGCTCTTGGTAAACCCCTTTGTGGGCTGAGTGCAAAGTCTTGGTGTAGTTAAGCCTTGATTGCTGTTGGTACACAGGGAGGAATTGACCTCCAGGCCAATGGTCTGTGAGGACCCGCTGTGTCTATGCTGGGAGAACTTCTGTGCTGTAGACACCCTTATGAGACAAGACTTGCAAAATTACAAAAGCCTCAGTGCTCAGCTTGGATGGGGTGGAGTTTCAGGGTGGAGCAGACAGTCTTGGTTTCTCGTCAGCCCTGCCCTATGAGGCCTCTGGCTCTCAGTGTCCCTCGGTAATCGCTGCAAGCACCTCTGGGAGAAAGCTGCCCTCGAGTTTCGCCCACTGCCAGACAGTCCAGTTTCTCCCCGAATGAGTCTGAGTTCCCAGAAACTCACCCGGAACTGGAGTTCAGTGCAGTCAGGAGCTTCCATCTCTCTCCCGATTTAGAAAGCCAGCCGTGCACTCGGCCACCCGTGCACTCAGCAGTCAGTCCTTCCTGCGCGCGCACGCCTCTGGACCTCTGCCTTCCGCAGCTCCCAAGTCTCAGTGTGCTTTCTCTTTTCCTGACAGTCCAGAATCCCCCCAAATGAATCGGGTTTCCCGGAGTCTCACCCTGGACTGGAGTTCAGCTGCGCACTCAGCTGCCCGTCCTCTCCACGCGCCAGTCTCCGTACCTCAGCCTTTTGCAGCTCCTCTGAATCTCAATGTGCTTTCCTCTTTCTTTATACTTATAGAATTTTCACTCAGCCAGCTTTCCTGTGGTTCTGGATGGTGTTCTTTTTGTCTTTTAGTTGTAGTTTTGATATTGTTGTGCAAGTCAGCAGTTTAGGTGTTTACCTATGCCGCCATCTTGGTTTCTCGCTTTCCAGATTTTTTCAATTAGTCTTATGTACTAGCTGTTTTGTAGTACCTCGTGGTTCAGTCTCTCAGGTCATCAGGGCTGGGTATTCTAGGGAGGCATCATACTTGAAATATTTAGGTTACTCTGATATGATTAGATCTTGAATGTTATTATCCATTTCAAAAATGGAATCTCCTCTTAGGGTGTCTGATTATGTGGCTGGCTTCCTACCACGTTGTGCCAGTGGATGTAGAAGCACTGAGCTAAATGCACAAAATACAACAGGACAAGACACAACACAGGAGGAACAAAACACGAATGTACACAAGACACCTATAACCCCTATAACCAGAGAAAAGATAATTAGTAAAGATTAAAGAGAGGAAGAATGATAGCAATGAGTAAAAAAAGAAAGAAAGAAAGAAAAAGTAGGGGAAGAAAACACAACAACAACAACAACAACAAAAACAAAGCAAAAGGGACAAACAAGAAACACCCAGGAGGGGAAGATGGCGACCGGCAGGAAGGTAGGGAGGGAGTGTGAGAGAGTGAGGGAGCAATAGAGGAGTGTGTAGACATGTGTGATGTGTGTGTATATGAGCTAAAGACCATTAGATTCTGCAGGTCTTTCAAGGGCCTGACAAACCGGGCAGGCTTAACCCCGTGCACAATGCAGACACTTCTGGGCAGCCAGAGCGGGCACAGAGACCATGCCATCTTGAGATACAGAGCTGCTTGAGACTAGGATCCTGGCCTCAGCACCACCCAGTCTGGTCTCAGAAGCAAACCAGGACCCTGCAGCCCCTGGGGAGAGAGACCTGCGACCACAGCTGTAGACCAACAGACAACAAGAATCCAGAAATCCCCGCCACAGATTTCTGAGTGTCAAGGAGCCTAGCCCCAACCCGCAGGCTCGCGGGCAGTGCCATAGTAACTGACAGACCCGCCCCTCACACGGGCCACAGCGCCGCTACGGGAATTTGAGCCTGGGAGTGCGTGCACAGGCTGCAGCCCCGCTACAGGAATTTGAGCCTGTGCATGCACAGAGACTGGGAATCTGCTTCCTGCAACGCAATCGGGCGACCAAACCCGAAGTCCATGCAGGGCAACATTGCCACCTGACTTCGATTCTGGGCAAGCACACATGGAAGTCTGTTTTCCACAGCCCAGGAGCGCACCTTTGGCCGACACAGTGCTACTGTGCAACCCCAAGGTGACTGGGACCCCTATTTTCTGAGCAGGAGGCAGCACTGAACACCACTGACTTGACTCTGTTTCTTATCGCGTGTACCTGGGATCCCTGACTCGCAGCGCAGTCACACTAAGAGCCAGTGACTCCAATTCTTGGTGCATGCACACACAGGGGCCCTGATTCTAAGCAAGAAGCTGCACGAAGCAACAGAGACTCTGCTACTCGATTCCTGGTGCAGACACAGAGGAACTCTGACTCCTGGCACGCACTAGGGGACTCTGATTTTTGGCACACACCTACAGCGCGGTGCAGGCGGGGTCCCTGATTCTAGGTGCACACATGAGACCACACTGAGTGCAGATAACACTGACCCTGGGCGAGCCTGGTTCCCACCAACCCACAGCAGCCACACATCTTAGTATCAGAGCACTTCAGTGACACTTGGATGGTGCGAAGCTCCCACTGCACATTTCCCAGGTCCATGCAACTTGAAGTTTGAACCTTCTGGTGATAGTCAGAATGGGGAAACGACACAATCCCCAAAGGAAAAAAAATGAGGAGTCACCAAGAAAGGAAATTAGTGAAACTGAAGCATGCAACATGACTGAAAAAGAATTCAGAGTAATGGTCATGCAATTCAAACATCGGATGGATGAGAAAATCAACAACCTATGCAAGAATCAGGAAGAAATGAAAAGTGATATAGCTACAATCAAAAACACCATGGAAATTTTCAACAGTAGACTAGAAGAAGCAGAGAATCGAATTAGTGAGTTAGAAGATCAGGTACAGAAACAAGCTCAATCTGAACAGCAATTGGAGAAAAAAATTAAAAAGCAGGAGGAGAGCCTAAGGGAGCTTTGGGACAACATGAAATGAAGTAACATACGTATAATAGGCCTGCCCAAAGGACAAGAAGAGCAGCAAGGATTAGAAAATCTATTTGAAGAAATAATGACAGAAAACTTCCAGGATATGGGGAAAAAAGAAGTTACACAAGTACAGAGAGTCCCAAGCGAGATCAATCCCAAAAGATCCACAGCAAGACACATCATAATTTCAATGGCAAGTATTAACGACAAAGAGAGAATCTTAAAGGCTGCAAGAGAGAGACAGAGAGTTACCTACAAAGGATCCCCCATCAGATTATCAAATGATTTCTCAATAGAAACACATCAAGCTAGAAGGGAATGGAAGGAGGTATACAAAGTGTTGCAAAGCAAAGGACTGAATCCAAGAATACTCTATCCAGCAAGACTATCAATCGAAATTGAAGGGGAAATCAGGAGCTTCGCAGACAATAAAAGGCTAAGGGAGTTTATCACCACCAAACCAGCAATGCAAGAAATGCTAAAGGGAATGCTGTAAAAAGAAGAAATAAAAAGGTAAGAAGGAACACTGGCACAAAAATAGAAATTACTATAAACAAGTACCTTTCAGTAATAACTTTAAACGTAAACAGACTAAATCAAAAGACATCGAGTGGCTGAATGGATAAAAAAAACACGACCCATATATATTCTGTCTACAAGAGACTCAACTCAGAACAAGGGACTCACACAGACTGAAAGTGAAGGGATGGAAAAATATCTTCCAGGCAAATGGAAATGAAAAAAATGCTGGGGTACCACTACTTATATCTGACAAAATAGACCTCAAAGTGAAGGCCATAACAAGAGATAAGGAAGGCCACTTCATAATACTAAAGAGATCGATACAACAGGATATAACCCTGATAAACATATATGCACCCAATGCAGGAGCACCCAAATACATAACAAAACTCCTGGAAGATATCAAGAGAGAGATAGACAACAATACAATCATAGTAGAGAACTTTAATACCCCACTGACATCACTGGATAAATCCTCTAGACAAGAAATCAGCAAAGAAATAGCAATCCTAAATGACTCACTAGATCAGATGACTTAAGTGACATCTTCAGAACATTTCACCCCAAAGCCATGGAATATACATTCTTCTCAAGTGCACATGGGACATTTTCAAAAACTTTGGGTCACAACAAAGTCTCCCAAAATTCAAGAAGATTGAAATCATACCAAGCATCTTCTCAGACCACAATGGCATAAAATTAGAAATAAACTACAATAAAAACAATCCAAAAATCTCAAACACTTGGAAGCTGAATAGCATGCCATTAAATAATGACTGGGTTACAAATGAGATCAAAGAAGAAATTAAAAACATACTGGAAACTAATGACAATAAAAACATAACAATCCAAAATCTATGGGACACAATGAAAGCAGTCCTGAGAGGGAAGTTTATAGCTCTACAGGCCTACATAAAAACAAACAAACAAACAAACAAAATAAAATGAAAAGAAAAAAAGAAAATATGGTAGTAAATCATCTAACTGTACAACTCAAATAATGAGTAAGAGAGCAACAAGAAAATCCCAGAGTGAGCAGAAGGAAGGAGATAATAAAGATCAGAGCAGAAATAAATGACATAGAGACCAAAATTAAAAACAATACAAGAGATCAATGAGACCAAGAGTTGGTTCTTTGAAAGGATAAACAAGATTGATGAACCTCTAGCCAGGCTCACCAAGAAACAAAGAGAGAGGACTCAAATAAACAAAATCAGAAATGAGAGAGGCGAAATAACAACAGACCACACATAAATACAAAAGATTCTTAAAAAATACTATGAACAACTCTACTCCAACAACCTAGACCACCTGGAGAAAATGCACACATTCCTAGAAAAATACAACCTTCAAAACTCAATCAGGAAGAGTCTAAAAATCTTAATAGTCTGATAACTATGGAAGAAATTGAAGCAGTCATGAAAAATCTCCCAGCAAACAAAAGCCCGGGGCCAGAAGGCTTCACAGCGGAGTTATACCAAACACTCAAGGAAAAACTAAAACCTATCCTCCTCAGACTATTCCAAAAAATTCAAGAGGAAGGAACACTTCCAAGCTCCTTCTATGAAGCCAGCATTACCCTAATACCAAAACCAGATAAAGACAACACAATGAAAGAGAATTATAGGACAATATCCCTCATGAACTTAGATGCCAAAATCCTCAACAAAATTCTAGCAAATCGGATCCAGCAGTACATCAGAAAGATCATACACCATGACCAAGTAGGATTTATCCCGGGGATGCAATGATGGTACAATATCCACAAATCAATAAACGTGATACATCACATAAACAAATTGAGAGATAAAAATCACACAGTCATATCAATTGATGCAGAAAAAGCATTTGACAAAAATCCAACACCCTTTCTTGATAAAAATTCTCAACAAAGTGGGAATAGAAGGATCTTACCCCAACATAATAAGCCATATATGACAAACCCACAGCCAACATCATACTCAATTGGCAAAAACTAAAAACATTTCCCTAAGAACAGGAACAAGACAGGGATGCCCACTCTCACCACTCCTGCTCGACATAGTACTGAAGTACTAGCCATTTCGATCAGACAAGAAGATATAAAAGGCATCCAAATTGGAAAAGAAGAAGTAAAACTGTTCTTATTCACAGATGACATGATATTGTATATAGAATACCCTAAAGACTCCATCAAAAAATTATTAGACTTAATAAATGAACTCGGAAATGTAGGAGGATACAAAATTAATGCCAAAAAATCTATGGCATTTCTATACACCAATAATGAACTTACAGAAAGAGAGACTAAAAAAGCAATCCTATTTACCATCGCACCAAAAAAAATAAGATACCTAGGAATAACTTAACTAAGGAGGTAAGAGACCTATATGCAAAAAACTATAGGACACTGAAAAAAGAGATAGAGGGAGACATAAACAGATGGAGGGAGACATAAACAGATGGAGACATACTGTGTTCATGGATTGGTAGAATCAACATCATCAAAATGTCCATACTACCCAAAGCAATCTATAGTTTCAATGCAATCCTCATTAAAATATCAACTGCATATTTCACAGACCTACAACAAACTTTCCAAAAATTCATCTGGAATAAAAAAAGACCCCGAATAGCTGCAGCAATCCTGAGAAAAAAAGAACAAAGTAGGTAGGATCTAAATACCAGATATCAAGCTGTATTACAAAGCCACTGTTCTTAAAACAGCCTGGTACTGGCACAAGAACAGACATATTGATCAATGGAATAGAATAGAGAACCCAGAAATTGACCCAAACCACTATGCTCAATTAATATTTGACAAAGGAGGCACGAACATACAATGGAGTCAAGACAGTCTCTTCAACAAATGGTGTTGGGAAAAATGAACAGATACATGCAAAAAAATGAAGCTAGATCACCAACTTACACCATACACAAAAATAAACTCAAAATGGATACAGGACTTAAACATAAGATGGGAAACCATAAAAATACTAGAGGAATCCACAGGCAGCAAAATCTCAGACATATGCCAAAAGAACTTATTCACTGATACTGCCCCTAGGGCAATGGAAACTAAAGAGAAAATAAACAAATGGGACTACATCAAAATAAAAAGCTTTTGCACAGCAAAGGAGACCATCAATAAAACAACAAGAAAGCCCACTGCATGGGAGAACATATTTGCCAGTGATATCAACAATTAGGGTTTAATCTCCAACATTTACAGGGAACTCATACAACTTAACAAAAGGAAGATAAACAATCCAATCAAAAAATGGGCAACAGACCTAAATAGATACTTTTCAAAAGAAGACAGAAGGAAGGCCAAGAGACATGTGAAAACATGCTCAAAGTCACTAATTATCTGAGAGATTCAAATCAAAACAACAATGCGGTACCATCTCACACCTGTCAGAATGGCTATCATCAACAAATCAACAAACGACAAGTGCTGGCGAGGATGAGGGGAAAAAAGGAACCCTCGTGCAGTGCTGGTGGGAATGCAGACTGGTGCAGCCACTGTGGAGAACAGTATGGAGTTTCCTCAAAAAACTAAAAATGGAACTCCCTTTTGACCCAGTGATCCCACTTCTAGGAATATATCCTAAGAAACTAGAAACACAAATCAGAAAGGATATATGCACCCCTATGTTCATAGCAGCACAATTTACAATAGCTAAGATTTGGAAACAGCCTAAGTGCCCATCAGCAGATGAGTGGATTAAAAAACTGTGGTACATCTACACAATAGAATACTATGCTGCGTTAATAAATAAGGGATTCTTACCATTTGCAACAGCATGGATGGACCTGGAGAGCATTATGCTAAGTGAAATAAGCCAGTCAGAGAAAGATAAATATCACATGATCTCACTCATTTATGGAATATAATGAACAACATAAACTGATGAACAAAACAGATCCAGAGACAAAGAAGCATTGATCAGTCTGTCAAACCTCAGAGGGAAGGTAGGGGAGGGTGGGGGTAAGGAGGAGAGGTCAACCAAAGGACTTGTATGCATGCCTACAGGCCTAACCAATGAACACGAACACCAGGGGGCGTGAGGGCATGAGTAGGGGGATTTTGGGGATTAATGGAGGGATGATGATACATATGTAATATCTTAATAAAGAAATTAAAAAAATAAAGTTAAAATACATAATACCAAACAAACAGTGGAGAGATCCAAGATGGCGGCGTAGGTAAACACCTAAACTGCTGCCTCGCACAACAATTTCAAAACTACAACTAAAAGACAAAACGTCTATCACCCAGAACCACGGGAAAGCTGGCTGAGTGGAAGTTCTACAACTAGAAGGAAAGAGCAAACAGCACTGAGGGGTGCACAAGCGCTGAAAAGCTGAGGTACGGAGACACGCGAATCGGGCTGGGGACAGGTGACTGGGAGCGCTGCTGTTTTCAACCCGAAGGAAGATAAGCTCCCGATTACTCCGAACTCGTTTCTGGGGAGACGCGGGGGACCCAAACTTCTATGGGGAGAAGCTGGACTGTCTGCCGTGGGGTCGGAAAGTGAGGGAGGCTTGCTTGCAGGGCTGCTCGCAGGAACAATTGTTTATTGTGCTGGGGCGTGGGACGCGGGGACGCAGAGCCGCAGAGCTGGCTTACTGGCAGCCATCGCTGTTTGCCACGCCCTAGCCTAGTCACGCCCTAAGACCCCGCCCTGCACAATCTACGAACCCACCCAAGCTCCAAGCAGCGGCTTTAGCATATGAATGGCCTGCCCTATCACAGCTTAACCTAGCAAACTTGCAGCCCAGGTCAGACAGCTCCAAAACCTCCAAACCCCAAGCAAAGAGGAGAAAACTGTAGTTCTTACAGTAGCTCCTGCTGGGTGGCCTCAGACAGTAGCTGACCTGCACCCCATTGGAGATCCAGAAGCCAGTGTACCTAGTGGTCAGTGTGAGACACCAAATTTCAACTCCTCATATCCATAAGTGATACATTCAAGAGGCAGACTCAGTGAGCACCAAAGTCCTGCACCATAAGCGTGTCTCCAGCGCAGCAGTTCTTCCATTATAGACACAGCGGGTCCTCATAGCCAATTGGCCTGGAGGTCAATTCCTCCCAGTGTACCAACAGCAATCAAGGCTTACCTACACCAAGACTTCGCACTCAGCCCACAAAGGGGTGTACCAAAGGCGTCCACCTCAGGTGATTGGGGAGGCTGAGCTACTGGCCCCTATAGGTCACTTACCACACAAAGCCACTCCATCAACACAGGGAAGCAGCAAAATGCGGAGACAAAGAAACATGTCATGAATGAGAGAAATGGAGGAAAGCAAACTAATGGACGACATAGAGTTCAGAACCACATTTATAAGGTTACTCAAGAATCTTCTAAAAACCGCCGAGAAACTTGATGAGACCTCCGAGGAGCTTAGTGAGACCTTCAAGGACCTTAATGAGAATGCCAAAAAAATGGAAAAGGACCAGTCAGAAATTAAGCATACACTGTCTGAAATAAAGAATATACAGAAACTCAACTGTAGATCAATGTACCCCAAGAATCAAACCAAAGATCTGAAATATGAGGAAACAAAAAACACCCAACCAGAAAAAACAAAAAGAAAAAAGAATCTAAAAATATGAAGATAGTGTTAGGAGCCTCTGGGACAACTTTAAGCGTACCAACATCCGAATTTTTGGGGTGCCAGAAGAAGAGAGAGAGCAAAATATTGAAAACCTATTAGAAGAAATAATGACAGAAAACTTTCCCTACCTGGTGAAAGAAATAGACTTACAAGTTCAGGAAGCACACAGAACCCCATATAAGAGGAATCCAAAGAGGACCACACCAAGACACATCATAATTAAAATGCCAAGGGCAAAAGACAAAGAGAGAATCTTGAAAGCAGCAAGAGAAAAACGTTTAGTTACCTACAAGGGAGTACCCATACGACTGTCAGCTGATTTCTTGGCAGAAACTATGCAGGCCAGAAGGGAGTGGCAAGAAATATTCAAAGTGATGAACAGCAAGAACCTACAACCAAGATTACTCTACCCAGCAAAGCTATCATTCAGAGTTGAAGGTCAGATAAAGAGCTTCACAGACAAGAAAAAGCTAAAGGAGTTCATCACCACCGAACCAGGATTACATGAAATGCTGAAGGGTGTTCTTTAAGAAGAGGAAGAAGAAGAAAAAGGTAAAGATAAAAATTATGAACAACAAAATGACATCAAATACATACCTACCAACAAGTGAATCTAAAAATCAAGTGAATAAAAAACCTGAAGAACAGAATGGACTGGTGAATATAATAGAATCAGGGACATAGAAAGGGAGTGGACTGACAATTCTCAGGGGGAAGGTGGTGTGAGGGGTGCGGGAAGAGACTGGACAAAAAGCTTACACCTATGGATGAAGACAGTGGCGGGGGTAAGGGCATGGGGTGGGGTGGGGAATCAGGTGGAGGGGAGCTAGGGGGGAAAAAAGAGGAACACCTGTAATAATCTGAACAATAAAGATTTATTTAAAAAAATTAAAAAAAAAATAAAACTTAGCCTAGGAGAGGCTCCAGAATCTGCCTCGCTGAACTCTGCACAGGGCCTTTCTGGGTTTTGCTTGCTGAGGTGAGCACCTCCGCACACCCTGGGACATCCTTCCTGTGGTCACAGTAACTCTCAGGCTCCAGGGTGCACCGTCATCTCCTGGGGATCTTGCTGAACTGCAGATTCCACCTCAGTAGCCCGAGGTGAGGCCTGAGCTTCCTTCCACATTTCTAGCAAGCCCCAGAGCAGAGGGATGCTGTACACACCGAGCATCCAAGGAGTGCCGGGATCTTCTGCGCCCTGACATCCGCCCTCCAACCACACCTTTTCGGTGACCTAGAGCCAGGGAGCGTTCAGAGGGAAGGGCTGCTGAGAGAGAAACTGCCCTGGAAAACCACTGGGGTTTTATAAAGTCCAACATTGCCTTGAAATTGGGTACTTGCTCATGAACTCTCACTGTCACCGGAAAAAGCCAGACTTGCAGTTCTGCAGCTCGAATCATCCCTGAGAAAGGAAAGTCACCTCGGCCTGGCTCCAGGGCCGAACTCGCACCTCCCCAGATCCCTGACTCGCAGGAGAAAATGCCCAAAGCCCCTCCAGGGAATCGTGTGTTATTTACCTGCCAGGTGCCCAAGCCCACGATGGGCACCTTGGCTTTGGTGCTGAGCCTCACAAAGGTGGCCATGGTTGTGCTGTCGTTCTGAGTGCTCAGGGGGGTGGCCGTGCCCAGGTAAGGCCTGGCAGCGGGGAGGAGCCGGAGGCTGGTGGCTGGTGTCCATTGCCTGCCCTGAACAGAAAGTCTGTCCAGCCCTTTGCAAGATTAAACAATATTCATGAACCAGCAGCACCGCAACTTGGGGCACAGTTTTCCCAGTGACAAAACACATGTATTATTTATGAGAGTGATGCTTAAGAGGTTTCATCAATTTTCTTGTTACTTTTGCTAGTTTAATAAATGGAAAATAAAAGTAAAAAAAAAAACAAAAAAAAAACAAACAAACAAAAAAAGGAACACCCAGAAAAAAAGTGGGGGTGGAAAATCTGTACATGCTGAGCTTAAATAAAGAAAATAAGGTTAAGCAATTAGATAAATAGGGAAAGGACCACAGTTTAGAACAGAGGATGGAGAAAAGAAATGAGAAGGCAAAGAGAAAATAATTTTTATTTTGCAAAGGGGATTAGAGGAGACAGCAGAAAGCCCTAAATTTAAGAAGTGAAGCAAGTTAAAAAATTAGGATAAGAAAAGAGAAAAACAAAAGAGAAGGAAAATAAAAAGCAGAGTGAAGAAAAAGAAAAGAGAAGGGGAAGTGGAGTAGGATCAGGAAGAGGGAATTAGATATGTAAATAAACCAACAGAGACTAGAATAACACACCAATACAGCAGATAAAATAGGTCCATTTGTAAAAGGGGAAGAAGAAATAGAAAAACTAAAATGGGTAAAAGAGGTGAAAAATGGGAATAACAAGTGAGAAAGAAAAAGGTGCAAAAATAAGATGTAAATAAAAACAAAAATAAAAAATTTAAAATAATAAAAAAAAGTGAAGTGTCGTTCACTTCAGCTGAGTTTCAATGCCCCATGGCTGCTGGTGTAGGACCCCACTCTTCTGTCTGCTAATTCTGGGCTTCCTCATAGGGACCGAGGTGCTGTCCCCGTCAGTCAGTCTTTGACTTTTAACTCCCTGCTTGAAGCTCCAAGCGATCCACGGGTCTTCTTCTAGTGTCTGTCTCCACAGGCCGTGGCTCCAAGCAGGCAGGGCCAATCTGCCCTCTTTGCCTGTCCTCTGGCTGTCAGTCTTATCACTCAAGCATCTGTTTCTGACAGGGCTTTAGGTGGGAATTGTGCTGTTTCTCTTTCAGGGAATAAGATGGGTGTTTTTTTCCTGACTCAGAGCTGCTCGTCCACATGTGTCCCAAAATATTGCTCTGGTCTTGGCTGGTCAGAGATCCTTGTATTGAGACCAATGGGGCTGGTTGGCAACCTGGAGTTTTTATCAGTCTGATTCCCTGAATAGCAAGGTGGACCCGCCCCTCTTCCAATCCAGTCACTGAGGGCTCTTTGGGGCTATTTAGACCCAGAAGCTTGGCCTCTGCCTTTGCTTCCTAGGTAAAACTCAAAATGCAGGGTGTGGCAGGAAGTATCTCCTGCCCTGAACCTAATGGGAGGGGCTAGCTCTTCTGGGGAGAAATGGCCACTTAGGTTTGGAAGCTAAGATTGTCACACTTCTAGGAAAATAGCCCAAAAAAATCAGAAACACCAACATGAAAGGATATATGAACCCATATGTTCATAGCAGCACAATCGTAGTTATCATAGCTGATTTGGAAACAGTCTAAATGCCCATCAGCAGATAAGTAGATTAAAAACTGTAGTATATCTACACAACGGAATACTACGTTGCTGTAAAAAAGAATGAACTCTTACCATTTGCAACAGCATGAATGGACCTAGAGAGCATTATGCTAAGGAAAAGAAGGCAGAGAAAAATAAATATCATGTGATCTCACTTGTGGAAGATAATGAACAACATAAACTGATGAACAAAAATAGAGCCAGCATCATAGAAGCATTGAACAGACTGTTCAGACTAAGAGGGAAGGCAACGGAGGGGGATGGGGTAAAAGATCAATTGAAGGACGTGTATGCCTGCATATGAGCATATCCAATGGGCATAGACAGCAAGGAGGGGAGGGCATGTGCTGGGAGATTGGTCAATGGAGGGAAAAGGAGACTTATGTGATAATTAAAAAAATAAAGCAATTTAAAAAACAACAAACAATGTCCCAATGCAGGACTCCTGGACACCTCTCCCTACCCTGCTTTCCTCCCCAGCCTCTCCTCAGGCCCCTCAAGTCTGTGCCTCTCTCCCAGCCCCAAAGCTCCAGGTGAGTGTTTGCAATAGAAAAGCCCTGTGTTCTGGGCTTAGAGAACAAAAGCAGACAAACCAAACCAATGAAACTGCTCCTTGTCTCCCCAGCACCGCGCTGTCTGGGCCGCCTTCCATGGGGCAGCCTTTCAGGGACCATAGTGTGCTTTGGTCCAGTTCCCCCGGCAGCCAGCTGCCCCGTGGCTTTTCCTTTACACAGTTGGATGTTACCCAGGTCAAGAAGGGACACAGCTTTGGTGCAACACAGCTCTCTCCTCACCCTCTTGCCCACTGGCTGGTTGTCACTCCAATTCCTAGTTCTTGCTGTTCTCCAGGAGTCCTCTGTCCTTCCTTGTTGTAAACTGTCTCCTCAGCTGCATGTAATTTGTTAATACCACGAGGATGTTCTTCGATTTAGGTGTATTTCCAGTCTGCATCAGGACAAGATGCACAATACCTATTCAGCCACCATTTATTTTTATTTTTTACCACATTCTGATGTTCGCTGTTAAAACTGGCCATGCTGACCTCCCTAAAGCTCACAAATGCACAGGGAATGCTCCCTGCAGGCTACCACCTAAAGCCTGCCACCCCTTCCCAGACTTCCTCAGTGAAGACCCCACTGACCAATGCTGGTTTCACCTTCCTCCATCGCTGCTGTCACCTGTCACAGGTATCCTGGTCCATTCTTTGTGGACTGTCCTCCACTTGAATGCCAGTTCCCAAGGACAGGGGACTCTATATTTGGGTTCTCTGAAACAGTTGGGCTCCACAGTATCCACAGCCTCAGTCTTTATATGTCTCCCTTATGCCCACCCATGCCTGCCGAGCCTCCATCCAGCCTGATTCAAGTCCTCATCCCTACAGCCTTCCCTCAGCCCACCCACTCAAGGAACCTGGCCCATGGGCTGGCAGAAACACGTTCACAGTCACCCAACCTCTCTGCCCCTCAACCACACACCCCAGCAGCACACTATTCCCAGGAATCCAGGAACTATCACCTCATTTCAGGTCTTCGATGCCCAGGCAAAACTTAGGGAAGGGACACACCAATCACAACTCATCCTCTGAATGTGGAATTATATTGAGACCAAGCCTCTCCTTCTGGAAACACTTGAATTACAGAATGTTCTCACCATTGAAAATACACAGCACCATTTCATGGAGAATCCATGCTACCTCCAGGACTGGCTGGTTGAGGGATTGGGGAAAAGGGGTGCTCAATTTTTAATAAAATTAAAGTGCAAAATAATCCCTAAAATGAAAAAAAAAAAAAGACTTAAACACCAGTGGCTCTCAGGGGTGTGAGCAGGTTGGCTGGAGGCAGGATTTTATAAAGCTGAACTGATTTGAGAACCGAACGCATCAGGGGGCTTCTCCCAGATACAGAACTAGGTTCATTTGTATCAGGCCTGGTCCCTGGGGGTGGGGAAGAGGAGGCTGGAGAGACCTCTGTATGGAAACAGAAAAGCCCTGGCCAGCACATCTCAGGCAGACACAGAACACAAATCCCTCCCAGGGCCTTGCCTGGCGCTCCTCTCTACCAAACCCTGGGAAAGACATAGTGTGCCCAGCTGCAGTGGGAACGTCCCAGGCAAAGTCAGTAAAGACTGAGGAAGGGTGGTTGGGAAGGTAGAGGCCCCAACTCAGGGCAGCAGGGTGAATGTTTCAGTTTTTTTTTGGTAAGCCTCATCTGAGGATATTTTGCCATTGATTTTTAGACAGAGTGCAAAGGAAGAAGGAGAGTAAGAGAGAGATTGAGAGAGATATCAACATCATAGAAAACAAAAAATTAGATGCCTCCTACATGGCCCCATAAGGGCTGGGATCAAACCTGCAAATTAGTAGCACAAAGTCATGCAGTCTTTCTTTCAAGGACTGGGGAAGCAATGCAAAATAAGCCAATATTGGTCAATGAGTGATTTTATGGCATTATGCTGTCCCTCCTAAAGCACAGAAACGTTGGGATCCATGCCATATCTGTTAATTCTACAATGATAGATCACAATAGTGACTGAAAATCATCCCTGGAAGTGAATATAACCAACACAAGTTAAAGGTACGAAAGAAAAAACACCTTTAATAAAGATCACAAAGCAGAACAGAGGACAGCAAGTGCTTTGCAGGCTGGTGAATTAGAACCTGAAATAATTCATCACAGCATAATGTGAGAACCACAATGTCCCTGAAAGAGGCAGCACTTCTTAGTTGAAGATGGTTGCCCTGGAAGAATCCTGGGTCAGGTGCATTACTTAGTCAGAGAAAAAGGAATGAAGATCCTGTCAAGAGCTGGAGTAATCATAATGTTCTCAAGCACAAGTGAGGACACAAAATACATTTACCCTGAGCCCAGAGGGTTTGTGACTGATACACACTCTTCAGGTGAGCCAGGTTTTAAACGTGACATCTCTTCAGCCACAAATCATTCAGGTAGTAGATCTGGGCATCTTACCAACTGCAACGCACCTCCTTCAAGCTTCACTTGTATTGAAAACTTATGAGCAATGTAGAAGAGTGTATGTTCCATTAAAATGGGTTTAAATTCAGGAACATCAGTCGCAGAGTCTCCTCCATTGTTCTTATATTAAGTGAGAAAAATAAAACGTTCCCTGAACATTTAACACTTCTCTCCAGTATGAACTCTGAAATATTTAGTAAGGTGAGATTTTTGTCTAAAAGACTTCCCACATTCAGTACACTCATGTGGCTTCTCTCCAGTGTAAACTCTGAGGTGTACAGTGAGGTATACCTTTAGACGAAAAGACATTCCACACTCAATACACTGTACGGCTTTTCTCCATTGTGAACACTGTGGGGTTGTTCAAGGTAAGACTTATCACTGAAGGGCTTCCCACAATCACGGAACTAATATGGCTTGTTGCCATTATGAACTCTCAGGTGTCTAATAAGTTTAGACTTTTGGCTAAAAGACTTCCCACATTCAGTACACTCATATGGCTTTTCTCCAGTGTGAACTCTGAGGTGTTTATTGAGTGTACTTCTGTCACTAAAGAACTTCCCACATTCAGTACACTCATAGGGCTTCTCTCCAGTGTGAACTCTCTGGTGTACAGTGAGGTGAGCCCTTCGACGAAAGGACATCCCACATTCTCTACACTCATATGGCTTCTCTCCAGTGTGAACTCTCAAGTGTTCTGTGAGGCGAAACCTTCGAGGAAAGGACATCCCACATTCAGTACACTCATATGGCTTCTCTCCAGTGTGAACTCTGAGGTGTACTGTAAGGTCAGACCTTTGATGAAAGGATATCCCACATTCTCTACAATCATATGGCTTCTCTGCAGTGTGAACTCTGAGGTGTCTAGTGAGCTGAGCCCTTTCAAGAAAGGACATTCCACATTCTCTACAATTAAATGGCTTTGCTCCAGTGTGAACTCTCTGGTGTTTAAACAATGCACTTTGTTCACTGAACAATTTCCCACATTCAATACACTCATGTGGCTTCTCTCCAGTGTGAATTCTGAGGTGACTAGTGAGCTGAGCCCTTTGACAAAAGGACATTCCACATTCTCTACAATTAAATGGCTTTGCTCCAGTGTGAACTCTCTGGTGTTTAAACAATGCACTTTGTTCACTGAAGAATTTCCCACATTCAGTACACTCATGTGGCTTCTCTCCAGTGTTAATTCTGAGGTGACTACTGAGCTGAGCCCTTAGACAAAAAGACAGTCCACATTCTGTACAGTCATATGGCTTCTCTCCAGTGTGAACTCTCTGGTGTTTAAACAATGCATTTTGTTCACTGAAGAATTTCCCACATTCAGTACACTCATGTGGCTTCTCTCCAGTGTGAATTCTGAGGTGACTAGTGAGCTGAGCCCTTAGACAAAAGGACATCCCACATTCTCTACAGTCATATGGCTTCTCTCCAGTGTGAACTCTCTGGTGTTTAATGAGTGCAGGTCTTTCTCTGAAGAACTTCGCAGCTTCATTACACTCATCCCACTTTTCTCCAGAGCGAACTCTCTTATGTTGAATGACTTTAAAGTTTCGTCTAAACACTTTCCTACATTTGTTACACTCATAAATCAGTTCTCCAGAACACACACCCTGACACTGAACAACTTTCAAGTTGTGGCTGGCAGCGTTTTCACACTGGTGATGACTTTTTCCATCAAGATATTCCTGTGAAATCTCACTGCCACAGTGTAGCTCCTCAGTTTTGAGAGTGGCTTGGTGCTGGGGACGCTCTGAGTTGTACTGCAAGTCTTCCCTACAGAATTCTTTCTGCTCAAAATATGCTGCATGAGATCCAGTCAGGTGCAAAATACCTTTTAACACAGAGAAACACTGCTTACACAGAAGGATCTTCTGGGTGCTTGGAGCTGTCTTAGAAGCCCTGACCTGTGACTCTCCTTTTATAGATATACTCTGATCAGAAAAGGCCTCATCACCATCGATTTTATGACAACAACCTGAAAAGTGAGAAAGGGTAAGGAAATGAATGTTGAAGGTGGTGATAGGGGGAAGTCCCATTACAAAAATGTTACACATCACACATTGTTTCCATGCAATTGTCTGAAAATAAGAGATGTGCAGAAAGGATTACTAAGAGGCTCTTGTGACTTTCTGGGCTAAGGAAGATCACAAAAAGCGATTTCTCAACAGAAATATGACACAAACATGGAAAGCACCACATGGATTAGAATATGGATCTCCAGCTCATCCTTCAACTAATAGCGTTCAGCATGTCTTGTCTGCTGGAGACAGGAGAGAGCTGTGCAAGAGGTTGGTTCCTTCTTACGCCAAGTAAAATTCAATAAAGGAGTAGCTGGTTTCAAGGACTACTTAACACGTATGTGCACATCAGAACACATGTGCAAGTCAATGCTGCAGAGTACTGCAGAGAAACAGGTGATACAGAAGTGATTAGCTAGCACTGGGCCAGAGCAACACAGCTTGCTATAGTATTAAGGGAAGAAAATATTACAAACACTTGAATGGTGGCTTTACAGGAACAGCGCATGGTTCATGTAGATAATGACCATCACATGGCACAGGCTGTCACAAAGATCCTTTACCTAGAGAAAGAGGGCAGAAGTTGAAGCCATGCATGTGGACACGGTCAGCCTCTAATGAAGAGACAGTGCAAGCTGGGACCCATTAAGCTCACTGCAAGACTTCTGACCCCCTAACACTTACTGTACTTTTTGAGGTTATGGGTGTTAGGGATATTTGTGGAGTCCTTTGCTCAGGGCTCCCCATCCAGCTCATCCCTGGTAGCCACAGCACATTTGACAGGATAGTGGGGGAAATTAGATTAGCAGAGGCAATGTTCTGGCTGTGGGAGAGAGAAGCTACAGCTGACGAATAAAGGAAGAGAGGTCATCACCTCAGGACACTTGGAGAATGTGAAGGTCTTACCTACAGATGATACAAGTGCAAACACTTCCAGCATCACATCGCAGAACAGAAGTCTCTGAGCCTCATCAAGGAGCACCCACTCCTCCTGAGAAAAGGCAATGGCCACGTCCTCAAAGTTTACATCCTGTCATAATGGGGAGAGTACAGCCCATGATCAGATTCACTCCTAAGACTATAAGTCTGTCATACTCCCCACCCTCCACACCCATCTGCTCTTTCCACTCTTCACATCTGAGAACATACCACGCCTTCATCCCATGAAGCCAATGTCTTATATTCCTGCTGATATTTTTCTTCCCACAAAAATTAAGACAGTTGAGAAGATAGAAGATACCTGAGGTCTGGAACCCCATGTATGTCACACTGCCTCTTATCAATAGAGTGGGTGTCAAAAACATAGGTTAGAGAGGGATGTTGGCCATAAAGAGAGTATGAGTGATTTGATACTGGTATTCTCAGGAAATAGCCTTGTGGTCCCTCTGATTGTTCCTTTAAGACACCAAAAACATGGCATCACACTTCATCAGCTTGACCTTATTCCCAAGGTGTTGAAGCCATCACTTTTCATAATCTGCTGCACATAGTTCTTTGAAAACACTTCTCTAACACAGCTTCATTCCCAGTGGCACAACTTCAAAGGTAATGCAAATTTGTCATGGTGTGGGGAAATTTTTTCCTAATCACCCTCTTTTCCAAAAATATAGGTCACCACCTCCATAATATATTTACTCTTACCCTTCTTCCTTACCCATGCAATTGGAAATTTACAATCCTGGGTAACACTGATGAATGCTATCTCATTCCCATCAACCAGTGTGTCACTCCCAACAACAAAAGGCAGGAGGTTAGTTAAATGGCACCTGAGCTCTTTACCTAGAGTGTAGCACCCAAACCCCTCTCTTTACAGGCAATTACCCTAAAATTCACCTTATTGTTACATCCAGGCACCACCAGAAAGAGGCTCTTCCTTCATTCTCTCTTATGTCAGGGTGCTGTGGCCATGAATTCACATTCCCTCTCCAAGTGCATATCACTCTTTCCACCACACCTCTCTCACACCTGCACTTCCACAGCCCCGGCCCCCATACTCATCTCCTGGCCTTTTACTTATTACTCAGCATGTGTGGTCCAGAGGATGGTTGCCAAATGGAATCAGGATCAAGCACTGCCCAGACTCTGATAGTCCACACTCATAGAGGCAGCCTTGAGTCCTGCTATGTAGGCCTCTCTCCATGGCTGTTTTTTTCCTTCAACCTCAACTATTAACAACAACAATCAGATCCCAGATATCCATAGGCCACCTCCTGTGATGCTGCACTTGATGTCCCTTCACCAGTCACAGACAACATCCCTCACTTGACCTTCACTCAAGTCCCAGCCCTGATGGCCCTCTGCACCATGCCCAGTGAGTCTAAGGAGGAAAGCTCAACCCTCTAAGCTAATCCACAAGACTGACTGTAAATTCTCACAGCCAGGCCACACCAAGTGTCACAAAAAAATCCTGATGAGAGTTTAGAAAAGGTGATATTTACCAGCCCTAGCTCATCTTGTTTGAATTACTCTTCGGCCTCCAATTAATCTCAAGTCCACTCATCTTTTAAAGGCCTTTGCCACTGCAAATCCATTATCTCTTCTCCACACTCTGCATGACAACGTCTGTCCCTAAGCTGTGTTGTGACACCCACCTGCCACAAACAATGGCGCCAGCAAGAAAGCCAGTCCTCAGGCTCACACTGTCCCTTCTGAGCTCCTACTACCATTACCAACCTGACCATGATTCCCTGTATGTAAGTGATCTACAGTCCTGGCCGATGTGTCTCAGTTGGTTGAGCATAGACTCATCCACTGGTCAGGTCACATGCCTGGGTTGTGGGCTGGATCCACAGCAGGGTTTGTTCACCTGGTAACCAATCTTTGTTTGTTGCTCATCCCTGTTGCTCTGCCTCTTTCCCTCTCCCTTTCTTTCTACATCTAAAATCAATAAAAATATAGATGTATTTTAAAAAACAGACCTGCAGGTTCCTGACTCAGCTCACTCCTCACTCCAAGCCTTGGCACATTCTGGACCCTATGTCTGGAGGACCTCGCACTCATCACACTGGTGGCCAAAAACAAGGTCCATATCCTGAAGCCTTACTCCTGGCCTTAGGAGACTGGCTTAGTGTCTGTTCAAAGTGCCCAGGTCCAAGGGACACGAGCAACTGACAGTCCCAGGACTCTCCTATCTCAGAGGCCACAAGTGTGTGAGGCCCTGAAATAAGCTCCACAAACCTGTACACCTAGCGATTCTGCATTTGCAGGAATTTGTGGAAAGAAAAGGGTCTGTTGGGAGCCTGGCAACCACCAGGCTCTATGGCTCAGGCTGCTCAGTGCCCTTGCCCAGCCCAGAGGCCAGGTGCCCTCCAGATCCTGTATGATCTCAGGGCTCAGTCCTCAGTGCTCACTCTTGCCAGCTCCCTTACCATTTACAGGATTCCCCTTCCTGTCCACAGCTGCTGTCCTCTGTCTTCTAGTCTGTTCTTCCTCTGAGCAATGTTAGGAAAAGTTAGACCCTTACCCCAGAGAATGTCCCTCTTTCTTTCACAACCCACTGTCCTGAGAATGAAAGGAAAACTCCTCACACAAAACCACACCTCATCTTTGTTGCCTTTAGACCCAAACAGGCCCCGATTTCCGAATCCTCCCAGCTCAGTGTCACCATCACGACCTTACAAGGTGGCACTGCAGCCTTCCACCCTCTTCCCCCATCACCCATGTGTCACCACGAGGGACTCACCATCCTGAACGCTGGGACCTGGGCGGCAGGTCCTGAGAGGTGCGGGTCCCCCAGGCTGGAGGGTGAAGTGGGGTCAGGCTGCGGGAACGCTGTGAGCAGAGAGGAGTCCGGGAGGCACGGAGACCCGATCTCGGTCTGTTGGGGCTCCAGGAGCCTCAGACACACCCCGCACCGCAGGCAGCTGCCCCCCAGGCCTCCTCATGCTCCCGACCAGCGCCCTGAAGCCTGTGACTCTGTGAACAGACCTAAGAGGTTAAAATGTCCACCGCGAGGAGGAAGCAGGAAGTCCCGCCCTTCCCGGATGCGCAGACACCAAAATGCCCTTTAGCTCCGCCCACACGACTGCAGTTCCTTCTGGGTAATGTAGTTTTCTCAACCAGCCAGGACAGTACTAGCATCCTGGTCAATGACTTAGGTCAGTGGTCTGCAAACTCATTAGTCAACAGAGCCAAATATCAACAGTACAACGATTGAAATTTGTTTTGAGAGCCAAATTTTTTTTAACTTCTTCTAATGCCACTTCTTCAAAATAGACTCGCCCAGGCCATGGTATTTTGTGGAAGAGCCACACTCAAGGGGCCAAAGAGCCGCATGTGGCTCGCGAGCCACAGTTTGCTGACCAAGGACTTAGGTGAATGAAGATGTTGTGGACCAGCAAGTGACACCTGGGGAGAAACTAGATGGGACCAGAGGCCTGGCTGACTGGGGCAGACTAACAGATCTCTGAGGGGAAGAAGGTGGGAGGAATGCAAGAGATCCACCAAGAATATATACAGAGGGGGACATGGAAGAAATCTATAATACCATCAACAATAAAAAACATACATATTTTCTTAAATTTTAAAATAATGTAGTACAGCTTGTGTAGCTCAGTGGTTGAGCCTCAACCTATGAACCTGGAGGCCATAGTTCTTTTTATATTATTCTTATTTTTATTTTTTAAATTAGTTATTGTTTAAAGTATTACATATAGTATTACATATAACTCCTTTTTCCCCCATTAAGCTCTGCCCAGCCACCCCGAGGCTCTGCAAATGCCCTTACCCCCCATTGTGTCTGTGTCCATTGCTTATGCTTATATGAATGCATGTAAGTCATTTGGTTGATTCCTTACTTCCCCCCTCCCTCCCTTGAATTCCCTGTGAAGTTTGACAGTCCGTTCAACACTTCTATGTCTCTGAATCTATTTTTGTTCATCAATTAAGGCTGTTCATTATATTCCATAAATGATGAGGTCATGTGATACTGGTTCTTTTCCTGGTCAGGGTACATTCATGGATTGCAGGCTCAATTTCCAGTGTGTAGGTGGAGTCATACACGAGGCAACTAATCAGCAATTGTCTCTCATCATTGATATTTTTATCTCTCCCTTCCACTCTCTAAAATCAACAAAAATATTTTTAACTAAATATATACATATTTGCATAAGCCATGGATATATACCAGCCATGGGCAAACTACGGCCCATGGGCCAGATCCGGCTGTTCTCTCCGGTTCTCTTGCTCTCCCCTCCACTCCTTTACTTTGAATTTATATTAGTTCACACAAACACTCCATCCATGCTTTTGTTCCGGCCCTCTGGTCCAGTTTAAGAACCCATTGTGGCCCTCGAGTCAAAAAGTTTGCCCACCCCTGATATATACAGTAATATGGTGAGGGACTAGAAGCAGTGGGGGCAGGGTAGAGTGAGAAAAGGGGCAAGAATGGGAGGAAATTGGGAACATCTGTAATAGAGTCAACAATCCTATCTAATGAAACAGTAATATGCAAATTGACCATACCTCCGCTACACACACTAGCCACGCCAGCCAGCCAAGCAGGAGCGAGTATGCAAATTAACCCAAACAAGATGGCTGCAGCCACGGAGCGAGCAGGAGACTTAGGTTTCCCTGGCAATGGAGGAAGTCAAACTTCGCGCACACCCTGGCCGGCCCTGGACTCCACTCAAGGCTACAAAGATTCAATCATAGAAGATAAATAAATCCTAATAAAACTGGTGTCAGCCACGGAGCTGGAGAGAGCAGGAGACTTGAGTTGCCCTGGGCGATGGAGGAGCACAGCTCCCGCAGCCCTGGCCTGCCTTGGCCTCTGCTCAAGGCTACAAAGTTTCAATTATAGAAGATAAATAAATCCCAAATACCAGGGCCTCCGCTTGGGTCGCTGGGGGACATGGCCGGCTGCAAACCCCTGCACCCAGGCCGCCCCATGCCCCAAGGAAATCCCCACCCTGATCGGGGACACCCTTCAGGAAAAACCAGCTGGCCCCCAACCATGAACCAGGCCTCTATCCTATCTAATAAAAGAATAATATGCAAATTGACCATCACTCCAACATACAAGATGGCTGCCCCCATGTGGACACAAGATGACCCCCAAGATGGCCAGCAGGGGAGAGCAGTTGGAAGGGACCAGGCCTGCAAGGGAGGGCAGTTGGGGACAATCAAGCATGCAGGGGAGGGCAGTTAGGGGTGACCGGGCGTGCAGGGAAGGGCAGTTGGGGGGGACCCAGGCTGCAAAGGAGGGCAGTAAGGGGCAAACAGGCTGGCAGGGAGCAGTTAGACATCAATCAGGCTGGCAGGGGAGTGGTTAAGTGGTGATCAGGCTGGCAGGCAGAAGCAGTTAGGGGCAATCAGGAAGGCAGGCAGGTGAGCAGTTGGGAGCCAGCAGTCCTAAATTGTGAGAGGGATGTCTGACTGCCCATTTAGGCCCGTTCCAAGTCAAGGCACATATCCAGTTTGGGGGCTCCATTCCAGTAGGGGGAATGCTGGAGGCAGCTGGTCAATGATTTTCTCTAATCATTGATGTTTCTAGCTCTCCCTTTCTCTCTAAAAAATAAAAAAAAAGACATTTAAAAAATGAACAGAGTTAAGATTGATTTGACTCAACAACAAGAAAGTGATTGTCAGCCATCACGTTTTCTTCCAAATCTTGTAAGCAAAAGCATGCCTTGTTCTGTCTTTATACAGGACTAGAGGCCTGGTGCATGAAATTCATGCATGGGGGTGTGTGTCCCTCATCCCAGCCTGCACCCTCTCCAACCTGTGACCACTCGAGGTATGTCTGACTGCCCGTTTAGGCCTGATCCCGGTAGGATCAGGCCTAAACGGGCAGTCAGACATCCCTCTCACAATCCAGGACTGCTGGCTCCCAACTGCTCACCTGCCTGCCTTCCTCATTGCCTCTAACTGCTTCTGCCTGCCAGCCTGATCACCATTTAACCACTCCACTGCCAGCCTGATGGATGCCTAACTGCTCCTCTGCCAGCCTGTTTGCCCCTAACTGCCTTCCCCTACAGGCCTGGTCACCCTTAACTGCCCTCCCCTGCAGGCTTGGTCACCCCTTACTGCCCTCCCCTGCAGGCCTGGTCCCCCCCAACTGCTCTCCCCTACAGGCCTGGGTTCCCCCCAACTGCCCTTCCCTGAAGACCTAGTCACCCCCAACTTCCCTCCTCTGCCGGCCGGGTCCCCCCCTAACTGCCATCCCCAGCAGACTTGATTGCCCACAACTGCCCTCCCTTGCAGGCCTGGTCCCTCTCAGTTGCCCTTCCCTGCTGGCCATCTTGTGGTGGCCATCTTGGAGTGATGGTCAATATGCATATTACTCTTTTATTAGATAGGATAGAGGCCTGGTGTATGAGTGAGGGCCAGCTGGTTTGTCCTGCAGGGTGTCCCTGATCAGGGTGGGGGTTCCCTTGGGGCATGGGGCGGCCTGGGCGAGGGGCCTGTGGTGGTTTGCAGGCCTGCCATGCCCCCTGGGGACCCAAGCCGAGGCTATGGTATCTGGGATTTATTTATCTTCTACAATTCAAACTTTGTAGCCTGGAGTGGAGCCAAGCCTGCTTACTCCGTGGCGGCAGCCACTTCTGTTGGGATTTGTGTATCTGATGTAACTGAAACTTCGTAGCCTTAAGCGGAGGCCAAGGCAGGCCAGGGCTTCCTCCATTGCCGTGGGCAACCCTAGCCTCCTGCTCTCTCCAGCTCCGTGGCTGATGCCATTTCTGTTGGGATTTATTTATCTTCTATAATTGAAACTTTGTGGCATTGAATGGAGGCCTGGGCTGGCAAGGGCAGGCGAAAAGCTTGGCTTCCTCCATCACCAGGGAAACCCAAGACTCCCTCCTGCTCTCTGTGGCTGCAGATATCTTGGTTGGGTTTATTTGCATATTCCCTCCTGATTGGCTGGTGGGCATGGCTGGTGCGCATGACTTGTGGGTGTAGCAGAGGTACGGGCAATTTACATATTGCTCTTTTATTAGATAGGATGTCCCAGGCATAACTTTTAGGGAACCAGGAACCAGCCTAGAGTTGGTCTGCCTCAGCTTGGCCTCTAATGTTTGAATTCTTGACTTTATGCAGAAAAGATTTCACAACAGGAGTTCAGAGACTTGTATTTATTTTTCTCCCTTTATTGATTAAATTATTACAAACGTGTCCTTAACCCCCCATTTTCCCCTCACCCCACCAATTTTGCCCTCACCCTGACCCCCTTTTGCCCGCTGTGGAAACGCTGCTCATCCTGGTCAGCTTGGCAGCATTCCCACTGTGGGAGCATACTTACCACCCAGTAGCAGTTCCTACTTTGAGTGTCCGTCCCCTGGTGGTCATTGCGTGTCATAGCAACTGGTTGACTGGTCATCGTTCTGTTCATTCCACCATTTGGTTGCTGTGCTTTTATTATACAGGATGTGAACAAGCCTTGTTTCATTACTAAGAACTAGGATATTTTGTGAGTTTAAGGATTGGTTTATCTAACACTCATCTACTGAAAAAGTGTTTACTGAGAAAGACCATGTGGTTGGGGCCCATGTGTCAACTCACCTGGACTTCTGGCTCAGCCAATGGACAGCCATGTGACTTGAGTCTTCCAAGCCTCAGTTTCCACTTCTAGAAAGCAGGGCTGGGCATGGCTCTGACCTTGTTTCCTTTTCTGCAGATCAGAGATAGGGGAGGCTGGGGAAGCCCTTAGGAATGTGTGACAAACAGGAGAAGGGGTCTGGTGGGGCAACAGGAGAGCAGGGCAGAGGCCGTTGCAAGAACTTGGGCTTTTATCCTGGAGGCACCTGAAGGGTTCTGAATGGGTAAATGGCATGGGAAGTCTTCATGCTAATGGTCCCTTTGGCTACAACATAGAAGATGGAGGCAGTCAGGCAGGTAAACCGCCTTTCTTGAGTTAGAGATGGTGGTGGGAGGATTATCTCAGTTGCAGTGGGTGTGGGTGTGGGAGTGCGGACTGGCCAGGTAGGTATGGGTGGGAGGGAAGGCCAGGGTCAGCCCATGTTCTCAGCTTGGGCCTTCAGTGGACAAGAATACATGCAGGAGACCCAGGCTCAACAGTGAAGATGCGCTCTTTCCTGAAATTCTGTAATATTCACTGGGAGGAGTTATGGTCTGTGCCCTCTGAGGAGGTCCTGAGGCCCTGAGGTGGGAAGCCCCAGGGTTATAATCACTGACATTCAGACTTTTGAGAAGAAGAACGGGAGGAAGGTCACTAGAGACAGGCCATAGTGTTTCAGAGAATTTTCCCCTGTATTGAATGCCCAGAGGTCACGTTTAAAACACAGAAATCAGCCTGGCCAATGTGGCTCAGTGGTTGAGCATGGACCTATGAACCAGGAGGTCCTGGTTTGATTCTCAGTCAGGGTACATGCCCAGGTTGCAGGCTCCTTCCCTAGTGTGGGGCATGCAGGAGGCAGCTGATCAATGATTGTCTCTCATCATTGATGTTTCTTTCTCTCCTTCCTCTTTCCTCTCTGAAATCAATAATATCTATGTATATGAAAAGCCAGTGTCTTTAATGCCGTAATGAGCATAATGACCAAACAACCAGATGTCCGGTTGCTATGCCACCCACTGTGGCCAGTGAACTGACAATCAGGGGGTGGGGCCTGTTGCCCAAACTCCCTCGGCCCCTCCCCCTGGCCGACCCATCCCTGATCAGACTCTCCCACCCCGATGAAGGAAATACCTGCAGACCCTCCCCATGGCTGGCCCTGCACCCAATTAGCACCCTAACCCCAATAGGGTTGGAACCTTCTATCCAATTGGCCAAGGACCATCCCCCCAGCTGGCCATACCATGATAAGGCCTGATCGGGGCTGGCCAGCCAGCCAACCTCCTGCCATCTCCTCCTCCTGACAGGCCCAGCCCCGATCCTCCCTAATTGGGTCCGGGTAGGTTGGACACCACCTGTGCACAAATTTGTGCACTGAGCCTCTAATATATATTTGTTTGTTTTGTTTTGTGTTAATCCTCACCCAAGTATATTTTTACAATGACTTTTTAGAGAGAGTGGAAGAGAAAGGGAAAGAAAGAGAGAAATATCATTTTGAGAGACACCCACTGACATTTCTATCCCCCTCACCCTCTCCCTTCCTCTCTGAAATCAATAAAAAAATAAAAAGTATATATTTATATATGTAATCATGCTGGTTTAAATGTAAAATGGATAATTGCTTAGATAACAAGACACCTCAAATGCTCAAGTTGCACAAAAATACAAGGATCCCTTGTTTTTCACTCTCCATGTACCTGGAAAGTCACCATCCTGGTTAAACGCACACATCTACAGGTGAGCAGATTCTGTCTCTACCAAGGAGTTCCCAAGCAAAGTCGCCAGCACAACACCTTCTCCCCCCCAACATGGAGGCTGCTCTCGGGCTATGATCTTCCCTGACACGGCATTGAAACTTGTCTTTAGACTCACTCTGTGCTAAGTCATCTCCTCACTGGAGAAACAGATTACTCAAACTTAAAGATGGAAGGTACTAGACATTGTGGGGATACAATAACTATACCAGCAGTTTTGAGGAAATCATTCCAAAATGAAGCTGTAAGTCGGGTATCAGCAAAATTTACCTCAGTAACATAATGGACATAAAAGCAATAAGATTTTTCTAACTTTTATTTAAAAGACATTTTTTATTGATTTCAGAGAGGAAGGGAGAGGAAGAGAGAGATAGAAACATCAATGATGAGAATCATTGATCAGCTGCCTCCTGCACAACCCCTACTGGAGATGGAGCCCACATCCAGGGCATGTGCCCAGACTGGAAATTGAACTATGACCTTCCAGGTTATAGGGTGACGCTCAACCACTGAGCAACACCACCAGGGCCCAGCAGCATATTTTGAAGGCAGGGGTATAGGTAGGACCATGTTGGCTGTGTGGGGTGAAATATTTCCAAATATCTTGAGTTCAGGGCAGCCATTACACTAAATAAACCAACAAGGCAAAAGTGAGAAGAAAGAATCAACATTGAGATTACTTTTAAAATAAAAATTGCTGAGGTCTCTGCTGCCACCATAATGAGGGCAGGATGTTAGCATGTTCTTGCCAGGAGGCGGGGGATGTGGCCTCCAAGGCCCCTCGGGGCTGGCACTGGGGCAGGCAGTCTGCCAAGGGGAGAGGAGACAAGTGCCAGGGAGGAGACACAGACAAGCCCTTGATTTTTGTCACAGCTTGTGCTCTCATCACCCTTGGAGACACACACACACACACACACACACTCACACACACACTCACACACACACACACTCACACACACACACAGTCACACTCACACACACTCACACACACACACTCATATACACTCACACACTCACTCACACACACACACACACACACACTAACACACACACACATTCACACACACACACTCACACACACACTCATACACACACACACTCTCACACACACTCACACACACCGTCACACACACACACACACGCACACTCACACACACACTCACACACACCCTCACACACACACACACACTCATAACACACACACACACAATCACACACACACACTCATACATACACACACACTCACACACTCACACACGTCACACACACACACACACTCACACACACTCACATACACACTCACACACACACTCATAACACACTCACACACACACTCACACACACTAACACACACACATTCACACTCACACACAATCACACACACACTCATACACACACACACACTCACACACACACACTCACACACACACACACACACACACACTCACACACACACACACACTCACAGCTCTAGACCTGACGCCTTGCTCGGGCCTGAGAGAAGCACAGCCCATGCAGTTGCACCTGGTCCTCTTGGTTAGCTCAGCCCTGCGATGCTCACCAGGGCGGCTGCCTCCGGAAAGTCCCCAGAGCTGGGCCCCGTGACAGGCGAGGCTTGTCTGGCTTTGGATTTCTACAAACAGGTCACTCGGGAGGCTGCATGGGGTTGGAAAGAGCACCCTAGAGTTGGGGGTCAGTCAGCCCCGAGTTCAAGCCTCACTGTGACTTGTAACTGGCTACGTGACCTTGGGCCAGTGAGCCGCTCCGTGAGGAGCTGAAGCCTGAACCAAGAGTGCCTTAGGCTGTGACTTGCGCGATGCTCTTTGGAACCACACTCTCCGTTAGTTGAGGGCAAGCATCGGTGGGCTATAAATACACCTGTTTAGTAAAAACCAATGAGAGCTTTCTAAGGGAATCAATGGGCGGTGTGCATACATGTATATATACATGTGTATGTATGTGTGTGTATGCATACATGTAAACATATTCCCTCCTCTTCCTCTGGTTGGTTGGTAAACATTTGGCTGGATGCTTCCTTCCCAAGGCTTGTGCAATGTTTACTAATTTTCTCACTTTGCTGTTCTCCCAGGGGGAGCCCCTCTGGTGCCACAGGTGATCCCACCCTCTCTGCATAAAGACTTCAGCCCTGAGCTGTCATTGGATATTTCCCACCCCCCAGATCACACAGCTCCCAGGCCAGGGTAGAGGTGGGGCCCTGGAGCTCAGCGGGGTATGATATGGGATTCCACCTCAGCAACGGGACCCCGTGGTACTGCCCAGGGGGACCCACCTCCTGGGCTTGTTTGGTATGTGAGGGAGACATCAGAGTTGGAAGCAGCTGAGGGAGTGATGGACAGGACATGGGAAAGGGAGAGGGAGGCCCAACATGGTCTGGAGGAAGGGGACAGAGGTGATGAGAGGAGGAGCACAGAGGCTTTGGAGGGGGAGGATGGTGAATGGTGTGCTGAGCATTTTGTTAAATATATTTATTGATTTCAGAGAGGAAGGGAGAGGGAGAGAGATAGAAACATCAATGATTAGAGAGAATCATTGATCGGCTGCCTCCTGCATGTCCCCTACTGGGGATAAAGCCTACAACCCGGGCATGTGCCCTTGGCCAGAATCGAACCTGGGGCCCCTCAGTCCGCAGGCCGACGCTCTATCCACTGAGCAACACCGGCCAGGGCATGAGCATTTTGTTGCGGCAGTGTCTTGGGACATCCAAGCTGGAGACAGATTTGGAGGTTCCCAGGAGAGGCTGGACCTAGAGGTGTTTGAAGCCTTCTGGGAAGATTGCAATGAAAGCTGCAGATGTGTACGAGCTTGTCTGGGGCTGGAGGCAGAGGTGTGGGGAGTGACAGAGGATTGGGTGCACCCTGAAGTGACCCATGGAGAAGCTACATCGCTAAGAAATGGTGTAGCTAGTGTGGAGGCTGAGGGAGGGGAGGTTCAAAAAGGAAGGTCACCCTGGGTGAATGCCAAGATTTGCCATGGGGCTGAGAAGTTGTGGGAGGCAAGCAGACCAGTTGACAAGACCCTGCCAAGACCCAGGGACAGGGGTGTTGGGGGGACCTGGGATGAGAACAGTCAGCTAAGATGGGCAGGCAGATTCCAGACTTATTCCCAGCCTCAGGGGAGCGATCACCTGTGGGAAGTGGAGAGGGGAGGAGTCCAGCCTGCACCACGGGCTTTTGGCTTCTGTGATTGACAGCTGTGTGATTGGATAAGTAGGAGCCCAGAGGAGGCGGCAGAGTGGAGGAAGCCTGCAGGGAGGGCAGGGGGTCTGAAGGCAGCCGACCTGAGGCCTGAAGCTCAGGAGTGGTCAGTGCTAGGGGAGCAGGTGGTCAGCCCTGCAGAGGGGCAGGGAGGGAGCTGCCTCCACGGTGGAACCCGGGAGTGAGCACACAGGAGCGTTCAATGAGTGTTTGTGGAAGGAATGAGTGAGTGACAGAGCGACTGGCCAGTGAGAGCCCTGAAGAGCTGTCCCAGAGGAGAGAGAATCATGGGACAGAGGCTGAGAGCTCCAAGGGGTGACTGGCCGGTGTCAGATCCTGCAAAAGCCAAAGGCGCAGGGGAGGAGGCCTGCAGGTGCAGCTGCTCAGTTTGGCTCAAAGCATTGGGGAGGGCAGCTCGCTGAGTGGGCAGCTCCCACAGCTGCAGGACCTGAGGGAAGATGGGAAAGGAGGTGAGAGGAGGCACCTTACAACAGGAGAGGTTTGGTGAGGAAGAAGGGGACATGCAGGTGGCAGCTGGACAAGACACCATTAGATTAGGTCAGGAGGGGATTTCTACATGCCTTTCTCCCTCCCTCCTCCCTCTGACACTTCCTGGTTGAGTGGCCTTGGAAAAATCCAATGGATCACTTTAAGGTGACCTCCTGTTGTGATATAAATCCCATATCAAAATGAGATTCAACTAACAGGAGCGAAAATAAATGCTCTTGTATGGTAAACAGGAAACCTCACTTTCCCATGCTCTGACCTCATGGCAAAGGGAGCTGGTGGATTCCCGGGGCTGGGGAGACTAGGCGGGGGGCTGAGCAGGGAACCCGGAGACTCAATGCCCCAACAGCAATGCCAGTGACAAGAGGTGAGGAAAACTAGGACTCAATTCTACAACATCTCATTTTATTACAAACCCATCCTTGTGTTCCACAATCAATAGCTATTTAATACACAAATCAATGCACTCAGAAAATCAAACATCTTAACATTTCTTTCTCAGTACTTTAGCTCAAATGGAGAAAATCTTTATAGAACCCAAACTACCAGTTTAGTACATCCCACAATGAGCACCTTTAGTAAGCAAGAGGAAAGAAAATGTGTCAGGAACCCGGCCAAACACACACAGCAGCAGGTGAGACTCCCGATGCAAACAAATGACTCCCTATAGAACAGAAACATGGAGTGTCCCCCAAGAAAGGTACACAGAGGTCAGGCTCCTGATAAACATGAGTGACTCCCTATAGAATATAAACATAGAGTGTCCGCCAGGAAAGGTACACAGAGGTCAGACTCCCGGTAAACATGAATGACTCCCTATGGAATGTAAACATAGGGTGGTCCAAAAAATGTGTACAGAGTGAAAAGGTATATATCAACTCCCACAGGGAAAGAGTGACTGCCTGTTGAACATAAATACAGGGCGCCCACCCACCCCCAAATGTACAATCAGGGGAGACTCTGGTGGAAGAGAATGACTCCCAATGGAACAGAATGTAGAGTTCCAAAAAATGTGCTCACACTTTAACAGCTGATAACTCACTGAATTTTCACCCCTTTTCCAGTTTAACTGATTGGAAGAAATGGGTGTAGCCAGACTACGCTTTGAACGAAGAAAATTTCTCCACTAGGCTTTTTATGGGGATCCATAAAAGATAAAGTTGACGGTGGACAACAGACAACAGTTGAGGAATCCAGGGCAGCTATGCAGAGATAAGTACAAACACCAATCCGAAGGAATGATTCTTGTTGTTTGCGCCTCCATCGCTCGCCTTAGTTCTGGTCCAGGTGCTGCTGCTGAGGAAGCAATGGAATCGCAAACACCAAGATCGCTGCCTTCTGTTTGTGCACATCCTCTGTCAACCGCGGCCTCGATGCCTGGACTGTGGCCCATTCTGTACCTGAAACCTCATCCTTTCTGTGTCCCCAAAAGAAAGTCCAGAGGATACACCTTCTTTGTTCAAAGCTTAGTCTGGCTTCACCTATTACGTCAAATCCGTTAACCCTGAAATGGAGTGAAAATTGAGTTACCAGCTGTTAAAGTGTGTTTACATTTGGGGGGAACACCTTGTAGTATATATATTTGGGGGACACCTCAAAGCACATATATTTCAGGAGTGTGAACACATGTATGTAATAAATTTGGTTTCTTCCCCAGGAAGTCACTCAGAAATAAAAAATTAAAGTCTCATCCTCGATGGGGGACACTGGGGCGCTGCAGCCACTTTCCAAATCAAGCTGCACCTGCCTCTCACACACGCTCCCCTCTGCACACTGTGGACACTTGCTTGGAGGGGGAGGGCAGGGCTTTTCTCGCCCCATCACCCAGGCCGGGCAGAACCAGTGTTGATAGAAAAGTGAGCAGGGGAGGCAGTTCCCTGTGTGGCCCCAGGAGCCAGCTGGAGAGAGGCAAAGCCTGAGGCCACCTGCCTGGAAGACCACCGAGGCCTGAAGGACTTGGGGCCCAGGCCTGGCTTGGCAACACTAAGGGTTAACAGTGAGCCTGACTCTAGGGTCCACCCAGGTCCTTGAGGTCTTCGTAGTTTGACTGGCCTGGGCTTCTCCTGGGACCACCAGGCCTCTGGGAGAGGCAGTCGAGTTTCCGGACCACGAGGGCCCAGCCCTGAGCAACTGCATGCATCTATGTACCTGCTCACCTGCAAATGCACACGCACACGCACATACATGCTTTAAAGAGGTGAAGTAGCTAACACGCGTTGTAAAGGGCAAGCTCACATGGTGTCTGCCTCTAGGAAGTTGGTTTGTCATTGCATTGTGAGCATCCCAGGCCACAGTGGATTTGTTCAAAATATACCAGTGTCTGGAGGCACAGACAGGAGTTCCACATATGGGTGTGTGACCCTTAGGGCTGGTGCAGCGTTGTCACTAGCAGAACAGATGGAAGCAGTGTGGGAACCCCTTTCCTCGTTCCACAGCCGCTCCAGCAGGCAGACAGGAGAGGAGGCCGTTGTCCTCAGAAGGCGCGTTGGTACTTTGAAGGCTCAGGAGCTGCTTTGGGGTCAGGAGGGGGGGCCACTATGGGTCCTCTGGCCTTTCGGTACGGGTCATTGGTGGTCTTTTATGTGTTTTCTTTTTGATGATTTTTGTTTGTTGGTTTTTTGTTTTTCATAAACGAGGGAGGGTATTTGGGGGAGGCACTGGTAACGGGAAAGGAATTGCCAGTGTCTGGACAAGGGAGAGTCTATTCAGAAGGGGGTGGGATGTCCAAGGAAGACGAGGACTGAAAGCGTTTCAACAACGCCGGGCGGGCCGCTGGAGGCTTTTCTTTGTTCTTCCCTTCGTTGTTTTTGCGCCGAGCGCCTAAATGGTTATCCCAGATAATGGTGAGAAGAAGGAAAAGAGAAACAACACAAAGCGGCAAATGAATGAGTTGAATAACAAGAGACGCTACATTGGCTAAAAGCACTTGGGAAATGAGAATCCTGGCCAGCCCAGGAGAGATGGAAACAATACCCACGGCACAACCAGAACCAGGACTTGGTGAATCATTTAGGCTCTGACTCCATTGAGTTACTTCAGCGGCATCCTTGTGCCCAGTGGTCGGCAAACTCATTCGTCAACAGAGCCAAATATCAACAGGACAACTATTGGAATTTCTTTTGAGAGCCAGTTTTTTAAAACTTAAACTTCTTCCAACACCACTTCTTCAAAATAGACTCGCCCAGGCCGTGGTATTTTGTGGAAGAGCCACACTCAAGGTGCCAAAGAGCCGCATGTGGAATGTGAGCCGCAGTTTGCCGACCACTGCTTGTGCCAATGCTTTACTTACCACGTGAGGAGAAGTCTGTATTGCTCTAGGAGCTGATGTGTTAGACCATTTTTAATTTCAATGTGTTAAATTATTAAGTAAGGATGTTTATTAATTTAGGCTTTTCTCACTCATCCTTTTTTAAAAATATGTTTTTATTGATTTTCAGAGAGAGGAAGGGAGAGGGAGAGAGAAATAACCTTTAAATTATCGTCTGACCAGAGCAGACAATTGGTCTAACTTTCTGAGCATGTCATGTGCGTGAACATAACTGATTCACCCGATTTCTGATTGAGGATTCAAGTCCAGAGAGGAACCTTGGTTGCTTCTTTCCCCACAGCGCCACCTGCTGACCACAGCTCACACCACAGGATAAGGACCCACTACTCAATTCTGGGCCCCAGGCTGGTTCAGCATCTGCAGGGACCAAAGCAGCTTGAAGTGCAGGCAGTGCTCACAGGGGTTAAAGTTCAGGCCCCCTAATCCGTGAGACCCTGGTTCTGATCCCAGCTCCAACACTTATTCTCTGGGCCCGTGCTTAACCCTGTCAAACCTCACTTTCCCAGCTCTGTACAAGGGATAGGAATCGTGCCTACCTCACCCGGCAGTTAGGACTAAAGGCGATAGATAGAGCAGGTCAACTCCCTAAAGGGTGCTGAGCCCAGGAAGCACCATTGCATGGCTGGTGTTACTAATATTTACCTCTGACCTGCTCATTCCTGGATCCAAAAGACAGTTTTCATCTGTCAAGCATTTTTTTCTTTGAAAGGTTTGCTAACTCAATTCAGTTAATTCTATTCATTAAGTCAATTCAGACAATAACACAAGTTGAGGTGATAAATGTCACAACATTCAAGGAGCCAGTATGAAAACCTGAGGCAACAGAACCCCTCTAGATAAAACAAATGTTAATAAGCTTCATTAGCATTTACCTGCACCTGGGCATTTGAGCTAATTCACCTGCTGTAAAGACTGGGAATGCAAGCATTAGTTCCTACCAGTGGGCATGCGTGTGCACACTTCATGTTTCATCTGCAGTGACACACCGGGACGTGAGGTGGTGAATGCCACCCGGAGAGGCTTGTGCACATGTCCCACTCAGAAGGCAGCTTGTCACAGGCCCTGGGTCCAGTCAGGTACTGTAACGCCAGCCATTGAGAGCACAGGAATCTGTCATGGCCCTGGTCTTCAGAAAGCCCTAGTGTCCTTCATCAATTTTAACTTATTCAGGGGGCATGCTGGGCAGTTTTATAGGTAAATAATCACCACAATGATATTTAAAAGGGAATTTGAAAACTAAACCATGTTTAAGACAATGGCTTTGTTTAATCGATGCACATTTTCACCCCCAAACCTTACTTCTCTGTAGTCAGGATGCAGCTTCGAGCATCTCTCACAGTCACTGTCGGCTATGTGGCAATTCTGACATCATCATCCCTGCCACCACCCATTCATTTCCTTGTTATGAGCACATAATCGTGCAGCTTATAACTGAAAGCTTCTCAGATCTGATGAAATACATGCAGCTCATGCAACTAGAAAACCATTTCGGAACCTCTGGCACACTCCCAACGAAAGCCGTAAATGACCAGGAAAACCATGACTAGAAAACCATGTTTCTGTTTTGGGAAGGAAGTTTGGGCCAGACACCTGCCTAGCACCCAGGGTCTTCAATCACAGGAACCTCGAGGTTTCCCCTACATTCCTCTAGAGTCTCTGGACAGTGCACACCTGATGGGAGGACTCAAGGCCAGGTAGGTGGGAGAAGAGGACCGCACCTGCTTTTCAGAGGGACGGAAATATCAGAGCCTGAGGCCTTTCTGAAGACCTTGCACATGTCCATGACATGTTAAATGCACCGGGATCTCCCTCCAGAAATGGCTTATCCTAGGCCTGGCAGACACAAGAAACCGAGAATCTTACCCTCGTGAACTCTCTCTACAGTAACGGTATGGAGACCTGCTCTGCACATTCCAGATCCCACCACCTGTATGTGATGGGCGAGACTTGTCATGCTAGCAGAACTAAATTGTTGTGGGACACAACTGCCCCTCACTGACATGGGTTTATATTTTCTATTTGGTTGTTCACATACCTAAGGGGGGAGCACACCCCCTTCAGGCTCCTACACACGTGTGCACACCCAGCACGCCCTCTCGTTGGTGCTGCCCTGCCCATGAGGGAGACCTGAGATCCTCCCCTTCATTTCCCACCTGCAGCCAGGTCACCCCTCCTACCTGTTGGAGGTGGCCCACTGGGGGCGTCTTGCTCTTCTGCCCAATATGAGCATGAGGGTGTGGCCTCCAGTGTCCCAGGAGGGCTGTCTGAGGTTGCCTTCGCTGGTTCTCTAGAATCGTTGTTTTTGCATTGGAAGAATTTTACAAAGGCTCTTCTTGCTCGATTCCACCACTTTTTCCTATTAGAAGTAGAGGTTTAGGTCACTGCCAACCATCACTGTCCCTGTAGCCAGACAAGTGGCTGTTAATTTGGGGTTCAGAAGGATGGTGCTTTTCGCCAGCACCACAATGTTCATATGTGGGGCTCAGGGGGAAGAACACTATTTGCAGTAAATTCACACAGACCCAGGGACGGCAGAAGCATTCATTGTGGCAGAAACCCACACGAGCCTCACGGGAAATGGAACTTCAAATACCCAATCAGGTTCATCCCTGGCCTCAGTCGGAGTGTGTACAGGATGGCAACCAATCGATGTGTCTCTCACATTGATGTTCCTCTCTCCCCCCTCCTTCTCTTCTACTCTCTCTAAATATCAATGGAAAAAACATCCTCAAGTGAGGTTACAAAAATTAAAGAAGTAAATGAAAACATTGAATTGAAAGGGTAAGTAATACATTGCAGATAACCAGAAATAGAGGCATTTGAATAGAATAAGAACCACATGTGGGTTCTAAGCCAGGCTCTGCCACAGAACAGCACCGCGCTTCCTCATTGATGCCTCATTTCCCTGTCAACAGAAGGGTCAGGCAGAAGGTGGGAGATTCTGGGGTTCTGTGATTTCAACAGAGAGGTATTGCAGGATTCATGGTGATATGACCTCAAGGCTGGGCAGGGACAGGACAATCTGAGGGCCCAGCTCCTGGGTCTCAGGCTCGCACCAGTGGAAGCCCTGCTGCACGGAGGAGGCCGACAGTCTCAGGGACCAAGCCTGCTCCCTGCTCCCCCTTCCACCGGGGCTGCTACTCTAGAGAAGGAAATGTGTTTGTGAATCACCCTGGGGTCCAGAGACTCCAGAGGAATGTAGGGGAAACCTCGAGGTTACTGTGATTGAAGACCCTGGGTGCTAGGCAGGTGTCTGGCCCAAACTTCCTTCCCAAAACAGAAACATGGTTTTCTAGGTCCTGAAACCTGGGAGATACAACCTGATGGTACTGCTTTAGTGGCTCTAAATCACAGACTCTGCCCCATTAAACAGGCTCATGGCCAGCTGGCCTTCGCCATCCCTCATAGGATCACCCTGAGTACAAAGAGTGGGACCGAAAGAAACTCTACATTCTGTCAGTGCTGGGAGAGACCCGCACACAGGGGACCTGCCATAGAGGGAAAGATGCAGGCCCACCAAACTGGTCAGTGCTGTAGATGGCTACATCTTTCCCCACTCGTGAAAGAGCAAGCTTTCTGATCTGTGCTTAAGTTACTGCCATGAAATCAACTCACTTCCTAGGAACAGGAACCTCGGACTCGCAGGAATCCACAACTGTTTCCTCCTCCTCTTCTCTTATTGTTGGTAAGAAATATACGTTTTCTCTGTAAATAGAGGAGAAAGAAAAACAATCTGGTTTTAAAATAAAACACGTAAATTGACTCATTGGCCCAGCCTGGGACCTGGTCCAGAAGGGCCGGCATTTTCCTGGGATTCAGACATCATGGTGCTCATGGCATTACTGATTGCCGAGCTGGGAATATGGAGATGGAAGCACATGACGTGGGTCCGGGAACCCTAACACGTCGAGGAGACCTGCTAAAGCACCGAGGATCAGGTTGAACTTCATCTCAGGAGAGTAAGCCCCGAAGCATGTGAAACTCAGGTCAGAAACCCGTGGGCCTTGACATCTCAGACCCTTGTTTCCTTGCTGGAAAATGAGTCCTCTGGATCAAGGCAGCAGCTCAGACTCCGTCACTCATGAAGCTGCCGAGGTCCCGCCAATAAGATGAAATTTCTGCGAGTTCACCGTGAAGTATGCACCCCATACAAAGTGATGGCTTGCAAACTGCTCGGCCCCTGAACACTAATCCTGCTCTGCTACCATCACCCTTGGCACTGTGTTGTTCTCTTCCCACAGCTGTGTTGCTTGGCCTTCTGCTAGAGCGCTTTCCTGTCTGGCTCTGACCAACCCTCCAACCCTAGGCGCAAAAACTCATGGAGGGCAGGCCCTGTAACCCTCCCAAGACTGGAGAAGACTCTGCTTAGAGCAGGCTCAGCAAGCCTACCAACTCCCTGGTCTCCTGCAGACACCGTCTAATGCAAAACCATCATTAGATCACCCCCTGGGTACCAGTCCAGGACTCTTCTAGTTGGCACCTGCCCAACCTCTGCTGGTAATTTTTACCTGCTGCGTCACAGAGAGCCAACTCAGACCACAGTCATTTCACCCCCAAAACTACAGTGTGGCTTTCCATGTAAACCATCCTGGGTAGGTGGCCAACCACCTGTAGATGAGCAGAAGAATCCAGGACAAGAGTTAAGCAGCACCGTGACCTCAGGGAGCTGGGACAGTGCCTCCGTGGTCACTGTAACTATGTCCCTCTGTCCCACATGGCCAGCAATTCCTGATCATTAGGATGGACAGTCCAGCAGCACAGCACCGAGGGGGGAAGACCACCCTGGACCCACAAGATGCATCTCGGATTACTTGACTTCCAACCACAAGATTTCCAACACCAAGGCTGTTCCTCCTGACCTCCTTTCTGGCAGCTCCCTGGGCCCTGTAGATCAACATCCCAAAAACACACTTCCCAGTGGACCCGACTCATTAGCCCTGCATGGAAGCCAAGTGGGGTGGGGGATCTGCCTGGCTTTCAGGGCTGTGATCTTTCTCATCCAGGGTAACGATTCTGGAAAAAGTCATCCAGGTTTGACAAATGGGGCCATGGACCTTTAGGGTTCCCAACTCCTGCTTCCCTGTTGTGTCTTGGGAAAGCACAGGGATCAAGCCATTCCAACCATTTGTAACCACCCTTCTGCAGGGCAGAGACTGAGAGTCTCACTCCCCCCTGAACCTTCGGGACGAGACTTCACACCCAGCAAACGTGTGCCAGGGAATTAAAGAGTGAGGGTCCCACTCAGGTGTCAAGACAAATGCACGCAGAGCCACCAGCCTGTGCTGAAGGCACCTCCACCTCCCACCCTGTAGCCCTGCTGCAGACACACCAAGGGCTCCAGCTCTCTGTGCAACCAGCAGACACCACCGAGTAACTCAGGAGGTCTATCCAGCAAGGAGGTACCGGCAGAACGACAAGGAAGTCCTCCTTCAGAGCCAGTCAGATGCCACTTGCACAAACCTTCCCCATGTGAGCAGATGTTAAGAATATCACGACACTGTTATAACACATCATAGGGCCTGAAGGATAAGGCCTGTAGGCGCCTGGTGAGGGGTGGGCACCACACAAGTCTCCCGTCATTAGTCAGCTGGGGGCATTCCCACCACGTCTAGACACAGCACCACGCGCCCAGTAGATGCTCACTAAGCATCACGTGAATATGGGATGGGTGCAGGAGGAGGCAGAGAGGGGGATGCCAAGAAGCAGAGGGTGCTCATTCTGGCTGGAAGGACGAGTCTGGTAGGAGCAGATGTCTCGGTTCCCCCGGAGGATGGAGAACTGGGAGGATAAAGGGGTGGAAGGCCCTGGAGACTGGACAGGAATGTAGGGGAAACCTCGAGGTTCCTGTGATTGAAGACCCTGGGTGCTAGGCAGGTGTCTGGCCCAAACTTCCTTCCCAAAACAGAAACATGGTTTTCTAGGTCCTGAAACCTAAAGACACAACCTGTTGGCACTGCTTTAGTGGCTCTAAATCACAGACTCTGCCCCCTTAATCAGGCTCATGGCCAGCTGGCCTTCGCCATCCCTCATAGGATCACCCTGAGTACAAAGAGTGGGACCGAAAGAAACTCTACATTCTGTCAGTGCTGGGAGAGACCCGCACACAGGGGACCTGCCATAGAGGGGAAGATGCAGGCCCACCAAACTGGTCAGTGCTGTAGATGGCTACGGCTTTCCCCACTCGTGAAAGAGCAAGCTTTCTGATCTGTGCTTAAGTTACTGCCATGAAATCAACTCACTTCCTAGGAACAGGAACCTCGGACTCGCAGGAATCCACAACTGTTTCCTCCTCCTCTTCTCTTATTGTTGGTAAGAAATATACGTTTTCTCTGTAAATACGGGAGAAAGAAAAACAATCTGGTTTTAAAATAAAACACGTAAATTGACTCATTGGCCAAGTCTGGGACCTGGTCCAGAAGGGCCGGCATTTTCCTGGGATTCAGACATCACGGTGCTCATGGCATTACTGATTGCCGAGCTGAGAATATGGGGATGGAAGCACATGACCTGGGTCCGGGAACCCTAACACGTCGAGGAGACCTGCTGAAGCACCGAGGATCAGGTTGAACTTCATCTCAGAAGAGCAAGCCCCGAAGCATGTGAAACTCAGGGTCGGAAACCCGTGGGCCTTGACATCTCAGACCCTGGTTTCCTTGCTGGAAAATGAGTCCTCTGGATCAAGGCAGCAGTTCAGACTCCGTCAGTCATGAAGCTGCCGAGGTCCCGCCAATAAGATGAAATTTCCGCGAGTTCACTGTGAAGTACGCACCCCATACAAAGTGATGGCTTGCAAACTGCTGGGCCCCTGACCACTAATACTGCTCTGCTACCAGCACCCTTGGCACTGTATTGTACTCTTCCCACAGCTGTGTTGCTTGGCCTTCTGCTAGAGCGCTTTCCTGTCTGGCTCTGACCAACCCTCCAACCCTAGGCGCAAAAACTCATGGAGGGCAGGCCCTGTAACCCTCCCAAGACTGGAGAAGACTCTGCTTAGAGCAGGCTCAGCAAGCCTGCCAACTCCCTGGTCTCCTGCAGACACCGTCTAATGCAAAACCATCATTAGATCACACCCTGGGTACCAGTCCCTGACTCTTCTAGTTGGCACCTGCCCAACCTCTGCTGGTAATTTTTACCTGCTGCGTCACAGAGAGCCAACTCAGACCACAGTCATTTCACCCCCAAAACTACAATGTTGCTTTCCATGTAAACCATCCTGGGTAGGTGGCCATCCACCTGTAGATGAGCAGAAGAATCCAGGACAAGATTTAAGCAGCACCGTGACCTCAGGGAGCTGGGACAGTGCCTCTGTGGTCACTGTAACTATGTCCCTCTGTCCCACATGGCCAGCAATTCCTGATCATTAGGACGGACAGTCCAGCAGCACAGCACCGAGGGGGGAAGACCACCCTGGACCCACAAGATGCATCTCGGATTACTTGAATTCCAACCACAAGATTTCCAACACCAAGGCTGTTCCTCCTGACCTCCTTTCCGGCAGCTCCCTGGGCCTGTAGATCAACATCCCAAAAACACACTTCCCAGTGGACCCGACTCATTAGCCCTGCATGGAAGCCTTCCACAGCTGAGTGCCACCTGCTGCAGCCTTCCCTCCTGCCACTGCCTGCACCTTCCCTGCACCCAGACCACCATTCTTCCACCATCACATTCCCCCACTGGCTAGCCCTGTCCCCATCCGGGTCAGCAGCAGCATCCCAACTCTTACCACCACACTTCCTTCTAGGCCTTTATGAAGCTCCTCAACATCTGTCTGCTGTGCACACAGCTCTGTTCACATCACATCACGCATACTAGTTTTTGGCCTCTGGGTAACTGGTTCTGTGCACCTCGCAGGGCCTACGCCAAAGCCAGGAATGTGTCATGTCGTCAGAAGGGGGACAACCACAGTGCACCAAAGAACTCAATCCAGCCCATTAAGGGAAAACACACAGAAAGGGCTCAGCGCTCAATCTGAATTCCTTCCTTAGGCACTACTCTTTACCGCCATCATATTTTTAAAACTGAACTGAATTCCAAAAGCAGATTAAGAACCATCTGGCAGCCAATCACCCCTACTTGCAGAAATGTAGAACCATTCCAAGGAAAACAAGAGGAGGATGCACTGGGAAGATGGTCTGTCCCCTCGCCCTTGGGACACCAGTGCGCCAGGGAGCTCTCTGCCCAGCATATTGAGGCCTAGGCATGGAACTGGGAGCCAGGACCGCTTTGTTAACAGGTCAACCCACACCCCGTACATGCTCCGAGCCTTGTCTTACCCATTCTTTTTTAGAAGCTGCCTGTTCTTCTTGGCCAACGTCTGAATCTTCCTGCTGAGCCTACGTTTTTCTTCTTTGAAGTTCTCCTTCTCATGGGAGAGCACCTAAAACACAGGTCAACAATGTCTTACATACCATGTGCCCCTGTGATTCCACTGCTGGGAATCTGTTCCCAAAAGAAGAAAAAGGCCACATGCTCAAAGTTGGCCATTTTGGTATGATCTGCGCCAGTGGGAATGACCAACACAGCCAATGACATGGGGATGGCCAAGTGCACTTTCCAATCAGGCAACCACGGCCCTCCTGTGACCACCGAGCACTGAAAACACAGCCGGTCTGAGCTGAGATGTGCCACAAGTGCAACATGTACAACAGATTCTGAGGCCTTAATCACAATCTTACAAAAGCAATGTGGAACCTCTTATTAATAAGCTGCCCCACTGGTGTGGCTCAGTTAGCTGAGCATCCTCCCATGCACCAAGAGATCCCTGGTGAGATTCTTGGTAAAGGACTATGCCAAGGTTGTAGGGTCGATCCCCATTAGGGGGCCCTCAGGAGGCAGCACATCAGTGATTCTCTCTCATCATGGATGTTTTCATTCCTCTCTCCCTATCCCTTTCTCTCACTGATATAAAAAAAATAAAATAAAAACATTTTTAAAAAGTATTCTTGTTTCACAGACATTATTCACCTGCTGTAAAGACTGTAAAGGGTCATGGGGGGAGGGGCTGGATATGAATTTCGGGCTGAGGTTGGTCTGCTCCTGCTCTAGAGTATCATCCTGGCTGGTCTAGCAGAAGAATCGCAACCTTTGGCTTCAGACAAACTGGGTTGCAACCCACTACTTAAGAGGGACAAGGATGGGAACCCCAGCTCACAAAATCATTGCAAGAAATAATTGAGCCCTGGCTGGTTTGGCTCAGTGGTTAGAGTGTTGGCCTGCAGACTCAAGGGTCCCAGGTTTGATTCTAGTCAAAGGCATGTACCTTGGTTGCAGGCACATAACCAGTGAGGAGTGTGCAGGAGGCAGCTGATCAATATTTCTTCTCATCGATGTTTCTAACTCTCTATCCCTCTCCCTTCCTCTCTGTAAAAATCAGTAAAATATATTCTTTAAAAAAAGAAAGAAAGAAATGAGAGGACACGGGTGAGCAAAGAGCAAAGAGCTCAGTCAACGATTCAGAAATAAAACAGTACTTGGCTGTTCCCATGCACCGCCCTGACCCTGCAAAAAGCAAAGGTCAGGTGAAAGGTGTTTTGTCATGGGGTTTGTCCCCTTCAAATGTCACACATGGTCTTTGAGCACAGACGCCAATGAGGAGCCATTCTGACATGGCTGAGCCAAGGCTGTCGCCCAGGGCACAGGCCCGATGTCCTGAGTCCACCAGCCCAGGCCTCACCTCACACTGGCTGCTCAGCTTCTTCAGCGAGATTTCCATGCTCTGCAGGTCCTCCTTCGCCCCTTCGTACTGCGCCTGCCAGAGCCTCACTTCCCACTGCAAGTTCTCCACGGAGGTTTCCATCTCTTTGCTCTGGGTGCACAGCTCCTTCTGCTCCCCCTTCATCGCCTGGCTCCAGAAGTTGACTCTGGGGGTGGAGAGCCACATGGCCAAGGGCTGAGGAGCACTCCCAGCCTCAGTCCCAGGTGTGCCCCTTAATCAAACCCACAACCTCTCTGGGCCTCCGTGTTTCCCATGTGTAAATGAGGGTTGAATAAAATCAGCGGTTTTCACACTGTGTCCATTGGGGTTCTAGGAGGCTGGCCCAGCTGCCCACCGTGGGCTGGGGGAGACAGGACAGGCAGGCTCAGACAGCACTTCAACAGAGCACCCTGTGAGAATCCTTCCCATGGAAGGCCTTGGCACACCTGCCGACTTGGAACAAAGGGTTCTTTGACGGAAATATTTTGAAATACATGGAATCAGAACATTTTTGCTCTAAATTTATATGTCTGTGCCCAGCTCTTCCAAGCCCTTTCTAGTTTCAATTCCTGAGACAAATAAAATATGAGATTGGGGAGTATTTTGTAAATCCACTGAAATCATCATCATCGTCATCCTAACTGCCCGACTAGGTTTCAGGGGGAAGATTTATACCAGAAAGCTCACATGACCAGAGGGTCATGGACTCAATTTGAACACAGATGTCCCCTGTTTGGCCCACATCATCTGTCTTTTACAATTTAAATTAATTATTTCATCCATGTTTAAAAATTTTTTAATTTCTCATCAATATTCAGGTATGAAGATTCTCAGAGGGTGGGAAGACGCATAAACAAAAGGCCCTGCAGGTGTGGCTCAATAGTTACAGCATCAGCCCATGTCCAGAAACGTCATGCGTTCAAGTCGCATCAAGGAAACAGACCTGAGTTGCCTGTTTGCTCCCCCATGTAGTTGGGGTATGTGCTGTAGACACCCAATAGATGTGACTCTCCCTCATCGATGTTTCTCTCTCTCTCTCTCTCTCCTCTCTCTCTCTCTCCCTCTCTCTCTCTCTCTCTCTCTCTCTATCCTTCCCTCCCTTTCACTCTCTATAAGACAATGGAAAAATTATCTTGGGAAAAGGATTAAAAAAATATTTAAAAAATAATGACCTGGTAGCCCTGGCCTGCCTCCCAGCTGACAGCCCTCAGGGTGTGTATTCTCCACGAGGGTCTGCTCTAATGCTTACACTCCTTCCCTCACCTGCTGGACCTGCCTGGCCACTGGAGGCAGCTGAGTTTGTAGCCCCCAATACATATTAAAACAAGGCTGTGGGAAGGAAGGCTTCATATGATCATGCCTCTCCTTTGAGACAAGACCGGGAATTGAATCCTGACAGGGCCACTAACTAGGAGCATGAACTTAAACAAGTTATTTAATCTCTCTGAGCCTCTTTCCTCATCTTTTTTTTTTTAAGGAATAACAATAGTGCAGTCAATTCTCATAATTCTTGGTATAAAGTTCTAGCAAGCCACCACAAACACTCATTTAGTGGATACTGAAACTGTCCCTGCCGGTTCCTGTGAGTCTCTGGGCACATTTTTGTCAACTGACCAAGTCATCAAGACACCTTGTGTAATATACCCACAGACAAGAGCACCATACCCTGGAACAAAATGAACCTCACGTGCCACTCCTTCATTCTCCTCGAGGCCCAGGGCAGCCTTGCACTTGGGGACACGAGACTGCACTTCAGCACTCCATTAGGGGGCCAATTCAAACAGCGACATCGCCACCAAAAAGCATGAAAATAGAACTCCATGGCACTCAATGGACCAGAAAAGGGACACTGGTTTGCAGTGTGAGAGTTGAAACAAGGCAGGAACCAAAGGTCTTGTTCAACCTCACCTACAAATGTGCCCATCAGGCGACTCCAATTTCTCACACACTGGACAGGCCCATGAAAGGCCGTGGGTACGATTTGGGGGTTCAGTGCATTTCAGTGAGGAGGTGACTTCACCAATAGGGAATGTGTGAATGCTGAAGACCGAGCGTCTCTCCCTCAAGGGATGGCTGGTGTTAGAGGATGAAGGGGCCCACGCCCGATACAATCACAACCATCATCGAGGTGGGAGGGGTGGTCATCCAAGCCTAGACAATGCAGCATCCTGTGTTGCCATCCTTCCATCGCAGCCACCAGCTGGCGTGCCTTTACCTTGTGACCATCCGCTGGGACCATGACGGGCTGGTAAACATACACCATTACCAGGAGACACCCTTGAGCTTAGTATGGTGGGTGCTGAGTGAGGTGCTATGAAGGAAACATCGCAGATGCCACTGCAGGCGGTGGAGGCAGTTACCTGTCTGCCTCCTGCGGCAGCCTCTCCTTATCCTGGGTGGCCAGGGCATTCGCCTCCTGCGCCTGCTTCAGAGCCTCCCTTTCGGTGTTCAGCTCCTGCAGCTCCTTCCTCAGCTCCTGCAGCGCTGCCTCTTGTTGGAGCTGGTCCTGCTCCCTGAGGAGGGACACACACCCACTAGGCACCCACACACAGGAGACTGCACAGCCTCTGTGAGCGGCTTCTCTCTGCAGAGCTGAGGGCAGCGGCGATGGGCAGGGGTCTCCTCCAGCCCCAGCATCGAGTGTCCCTCGTCCCACCCGACCCTTCTCCAGGGTCCCTTCCAGTCCCTGTGTAAGCAGCCTCTCTCCCTTAGCCCACAGGGAACACCAACACTGTTTTCTGAACTCCTCGCCCTTCTCAAAGAAACCAGCTCATATTCAGGGAATTCCACCCACGTTAGAGCTGATCCCCCTCACCAGGGCCAGGTGAGCCCTCCGCCCAGCTCCAGAGCAGTCTCCCTGTGCTGAGCCAGGAAGCGTAGGGGCCAGAGGCCTGCCTGCCTGCTGGGGCCCAAGAAGCTGCCAGGGTCCATTGGCACACAGGCACATGCACACCCACACACCCTGCTCCTCCAGGCACCCCCAGTCCACCCCTTACCCTCCTGCTCAGCTCCCCTCAGCTCAGGGCTTTTATTTTCTTCCTGTCTCAGTGTGTATAGGATCCCACATAGCCTGTCTGGAGGGCTGCAGAGAACAAGGGGAGTCCCTGACTAACTCCTGGCTGTCCCTTCCGCCTGCTGGAACCTCCCCTGTTCAGGGTGACTTAGCAGCTACTCCTGAGTCATCCCTTTTCACTCTTCCCCACGCAGGCAAATCCCTTTCCAGAGCCCCTTCCTGATGTTTCCACACCCAGAGACAGGCTGACAGAGACCACCCAGGGTTCCAGGGTTTGCAGCCTCTGTCTGCAGCCCTCCTCCTCCTCTCTACTGCCCCTATCAGCTGTCCTTGTACCAGCTGCCAGGAGCCAAGACCCCTGGTGACTCAGACTCAGAAACCTGCTGTGGCGGCTGCTGAAAGCCAAGCTTCCTGTGGCCTTTAGCCATGGGCGGAGGCTGCTTGGGTGTGGGAAGTGCCAAGTGGGGTGGGGGATCTGCCTGGCTTTCAGGGCTGTGATCTTTCTCATCCAGGGTAACGATTCTGGAAAAAGTCATCCAGGTTTGACAAATGGGGCCATGGACCTTTAGGGTTCCCAACTCCTGCTTCCCTGTTGTGTCTTGGGAAAGCACAGGGATCAAGCCATTCCAACCATTTGTAACCACCCTTCTGCAGGGCAGAGACTGAGAGTCTCACTCCCCCCTGAACCTTCGGGACGAGACTTCACACCCAGCAAACGTGTGCCAGGGAATTAAAGAGTGAGGGTCCCACTCAGGTGTCAAGACAAATGCACACAGAGCCACCAGCCTGTGCTGCAGGCACCTCCACCTCCCACCCTGTAGCCCTGCTGCAGACACACCAAGGGCTCCAGCTCTCTGTGCAACCAGCAGAAACCACCGAGTAACTCAGGAGGTCTATCCAGCAAGGAGGTACCGGCAGAACGACAAGGAAGTCCTCCTTCAGAGCCAGTCAGATGCCACTTGCACAAACCTTCCCCATGTGAGCAGATGTTAAGAATATCACGACACTGTTATAACACATCATAGGGCCTGAGGGATAAGGCCTGTAGGCGCCTGGTGAGGGGTGGGCACCACACAAGTCTCCCGTCATTAGTCAGCTGGGGGCATTCCCACCACGTCTAGACACAGCACCACGCGCCCAGTAGATGCTCACTAAGCATCACGTGAATATGGGATGGGTGCAGGAGGAGGCAGAGAGGGGGATGCCAAGAAGCAGAGGGTGCTCATTCTGGCTGGAAGGACGAGTCTGGTAGGAGCAGATGTCTCGGTTCCCCCGGAGGATGGAGAACTGGGAGGATAAAGGGGTGGAAGGCCCTGGAGACTGGACAGGAATGTAGGGGAAACCTCGAGGTTCCTGTGATTGAAGACCCTGGGTGCTAGGCAGGTGTCTGGCCCAAACTTCCTTCCCAAAACAGAAACATGGTTTTCTAGGTCCTGAAACCTAAAGACACAACCTGTTGGCACTGCTTTAGTGGCTCTAAATCACAGACTCTGCCCCCTTAATCAGGCTCATGGCCAGCTGGCCTTCGCCATCCCTCATAGGATCACCCTGAGTACAAAGAGTGGGACCGAAAGAAACTCTACATTCTGTCAGTGCTGGGAGAGACCCGCACACAGGGGACCTGCCATAGAGGGGAAGATGCAGGCCCACCAAACTGGTCAGTGCTGTAGATGGCTACAGCTTTCCCCACTCGTGAAAGAGCAAGCTTTCTGATCTGTGCTTAAGTTACTGCCATGAAATCAACTCACTTCCTAGGAACAGGAACCTCGGACTCGCAGGAATCCACAACTGTTTCCTCCTCCTCTTCTTTTATTGTTGGTAAGAAATATACGTTTTCTCTGTAAATACGGGAGAAAGAAAAACAATCTGGTTTTAAAATAAAACACGTAAATTGACTCATTGGCCAAGTCTGGGACCTGGTCCAGAAGGGCCGGCATTTTCCTGGGATTCAGACATCACGGTGCTCATGGCATTACTGATTGCCGAGCTGAGAATATGGGGATGGAAGCACATGACCTGGGTCCGGGAACCCTAACACGTCGAGGAGACCTGCTGAAGCACCGAGGATCAGGTTGAACTTCATCTCAGAAGAGCAAGCCCCGAAGCATGTGAAACTCAGGGTCGGAAACCCGTGGGCCTTGACATCTCAGACCCTGGTTTCCTTGCTGGAAAATGAGTCCTCTGGATCAAGGCAGCAGTTCAGACTCCGTCAGTCATGAAGCTGCCGAGGTCCCGCCAATAAGATGAAATTTCCGCGAGTTCACTGTGAAGTACGCACCCCATACAAAGTGATGGCTTGCAAACTGCTGGGCCCCTGACCACTAATACTGCTCTGCTACCAGCACCCTTGGCACTGTATTGTACTCTTCCCACAGCTGTGTTGCTTGGCCTTCTGCTAGAGCGCTTTCCTGTCTGGCTCTGACCAACCCTCCAACCCTAGGCGCAAAAACTCATGGAGGGCAGGCCCTGTAACCCTCCCAAGACTGGAGAAGACTCTGCTTAGAGCAGGCTCAGCAAGCCTGCCAACTCCCTGGTCTCCTGCAGACACCGTCTAATGCAAAACCATCATTAGATCACACCCTGGGTACCAGTCCCTGACTCTTCTAGTTGGCACCTGCCCAACCTCTGCTGGTAATTTTTACCTGCTGCGTCACAGAGAGCCAACTCAGACCACAGTCATTTCACCCCCAAAACTACAATGTTGCTTTCCATGTAAACCATCCTGGGTAGGTGGCCATCCACCTGTAGATGAGCAGAAGAATCCAGGACAAGATTTAAGCAGCACCGTGACCTCAGGGAGCTGGGACAGTGCCTCTGTGGTCACTGTAACTATGTCCCTCTGTCCCACATGGCCAGCAATTCCTGATCATTAGGACGGACAGTCCAGCAGCACAGCACCGAGGGGGGAAGACCACCCTGGACCCACAAGATGCATCTCGGATTACTTGAATTCCAACCACAAGATTTCCAACACCAAGGCTGTTCCTCCTGACCTCCTTTCCGGCAGCTCCCTGGGCCTGTAGATCAACATCCCAAAAACACACTTCCCAGTGGACCCGACTCATTAGCCCTGCATGGAAGCCTTCCACAGCTGAGTGCCACCTGCTGCAGCCTTCCCTCCTGCCACTGCCTGCACCTTCCCTGCACCCAGACCACCATTCTTCCACCATCACATTCCCCCACTGGCTAGCCCTGTCCCCATCCGGGTCAGCAGCAGCATCCCAACTCTTACCACCACACTTCCTTCTAGGCCTTTATGAAGCTCCTCAACATCTGTCTGCTGTGCACACAGCTCTGTTCACATCACATCACGCATACTAGTTTTTGGCCTCTGGGTAACTGGTTCTGTGCACCTCGCAGGGCCTACGCCAAAGCCAGGAATGTGTCATGTCGTCAGAAGGGGGACAACCACAGTGCACCAAAGAACTCAATCCAGCCCATTAAGGGAAAACACACAGAAAGGGCTCAGCGCTCAATCTGAATTCCTTCCTTAGGCACTACTCTTTACCGCCATCATATTTTTAAAACTGAACTGAATTCCAAAAGCAGATTAAGAACCATCTGGCAGCCAATCACCCCTACTTGCAGAAATGTAGAACCATTCCAAGGAAAACAAGAGGAGGATGCACTGGGAAGATGGTCTGTCCCCTCGCCCTTGGGACACCAGTGCGCCAGGGAGCTCTCTGCCCAGCATATTGAGGCCTAGGCATGGAACTGGGAGCCAGGACCGCTTTGTTAACAGGTCAACCCACACCCCGTACATGCTCCGAGCCTTGTCTTACCCATTCTTTTTTAGAAGCTGCCTGTTCTTCTTGGCCAACGTCTGAATCTTCCTGCTGAGCCTACGTTTTTCTTCTTTGAAGTTCTCCTTCTCATGGGAGAGCACCTAAAACACAGGTCAACAATGTCTTACATACCATGTGCCCCTGTGATTCCACTGCTGGGAATCTGTTCCCAAAAGAAGAAAAAGGCCACATGCTCAAAGTTGGCCATTTTGGTATGATCTGCGCCAGTGGGAATGACCAACACAGCCAATGACATGGGGATGGCCAAGTGCACTTTCCAATCAGGCAACCACGGCCCTCCTGTGACCACCGAGCACTGAAAACACAGCCGGTCTGAGCTGAGATGTGCCACAAGTGCAACATATACAGCAGATTCTGAGGCCTTAATCACAATCTTACAAAAGCAATGTGGAACCTCTTATTAATAAGCTGCCCCACTGGTGTGGCTCAGTTAGCTGAGCATCCTCCCATGCACCAAGAGATCCCTGGTGAGATTCTTGGTAAAGGACTATGCCAAGGTTGTAGGGTCGATCCCCATTAGGGGGCCCTCAGGAGGCAGCACATCAGTGATTCTCTCTCATCATGGATGTTTTCATTCCTCTCTCCCTATCCCTTTCTCTCACTGATATAAAAAAAATAAAATAAAAACATTTTTAAAAAGTATTCTTGTTTCACAGACATTATTCACCTGCTGTAAAGACTGTAAAGGGTCATGGGGGGAGGGGCTGGATATGAATTTCGGGCTGAGGTTGGTCTGCTCCTGCTCTAGAGTATCATCCTGGCTGGTCTAGCAGAAGAATCGCAACCTTTGGCTTCAGACAAACTGGGTTGCAACCCACTACTTAAGAGGGACAAGGATGGGAACCCCAGCTCACAAAATCATTGCAAGAAATAATTGAGCCCTGGCTGGTTTGGCTCAGTGGTTAGAGTGTTGGCCTGCAGACTCAAGGGTCCCAGGTTTGATTCTAGTCAAAGGCATGTACCTTGGTTGCAGGCACATAACCAGTGAGGAGTGTGCAGGAGGCAGCTGATCAATATTTCTTCTCATCGATGTTTCTAACTCTCTATCCCTCTCCCTTCCTCTCTGTAAAAATCAGTAAAATATATTCTTTAAAAAAAGAAAGAAAGAAATGAGAGGACACGGGTGAGCAAAGAGCAAAGAGCTCAGTCAACGATTCAGAAATAAAACAGTACTTGGCTGTTCCCATGCACCGCCCTGACCCTGCAAAAAGCAAAGGTCAGGTGAAAGGTGTTTTGTCATGGGGTTTGTCCCCTTCAAATGTCACACATGGTCTTTGAGCACAGACGCCAATGAGGAGCCATTCTGACATGGCTGAGCCAAGGCTGTCGCCCAGGGCACAGGCCCGATGTCCTGAGTCCACCAGCCCAGGCCTCACCTCACACTGGCTGCTCAGCTTCTTCAGCGAGATTTCCATGCTCTGCAGGTCCTCCTTCGCCCCTTCGTACTGCGCCTGCCAGAGCCTCACTTCCCACTGCAAGTTCTCCACGGAGGTTTCCATCTCTTTGCTCTGGGTGCAAAGCTCCTTCTGCTCCCCCTTCATCGCCTGGCTCCAGAAGTTGACTCTGGGGGTGGAGAGCCACATGGCCAAGGGCTGAGGAGCACTCCCAGCCTCAGTCCCAGGTGTGTCCCTTAATCAAACCCACAACCTCTCTGGGCCTCCGTGTTTCCCATGTGTAAATGAGGGTTGAATAAAATCAGCGGTTTTCACACTGTGTCCATTGGGGTTCTAGGAGGCTAGCCCAGCTTCCCACTGTGGGCTGGGGGAGACAGGACAGGCAGGCTCAGACAGCACTTCAACAGAGCACCCTGTGAGAATCCTTCCCATGGAAGGCTTTGGCACACCTGCCGACTTGGAACAAAGGGTTCTTTGATGGAAATATTTTGAAATACATGGAATCAGAACATTTTTGCTCTAAATTTATATGTCTATGCCCAGCTCTTCCAAGCCCTTTCTAGTTTCAATTCCTGAGGCAAATAAAATATGAGATTGGGGAGTATTTTGTAAATCCACTGAAATCATCATCATTGTCATCTTAACTGCCCGACTGGGTTTCAGGGGGAAGATTTATACCAGAAAGCTCACATGACCAGAGGCTCATGGACTCAATCTGAACACAGATGTGCCCTGTTTGGCCCACATCATCTGTCTTTTACAATTTAAATTAATTATTTCATCCATGTTTAAAAATTTTTTTAATTTCTCATCAATATTCAGGTATGAAGATTCTCAGAGGGTGGGAAGAAGCATAAACAAAAGGCCCTGCAGGTGTGGCTCAATAGTTACAGCATCAGCCCATGTCCAGAAACGTCATGCGTTCAAGTCTCATCAAGGAAACAGACCTGAGTTGCCTGTTTGCTCCCCCATGTAGTTGGGGTATGTGCTGTAGACACCCAATAGATGTGACTCTCCCTCATCGATGTTTCTCTCTCTCTCTCTCTCCTCTCTCTCTCTCTCTCTCTCTCTCTCTCTCTCTCTCTCTCTCTCTCTCTCCTTCCCTCCCTTTCACTCTCTATAAGACAATGGAAAAATTATCTTGGGAAAAGGATTAAAAAAATATTTAAAAAAGAATGACCTGGTAGCCCTGGCCTGCCTCCCAGCTGACAGCCCTCAGGGTGTGTATTCTCCACGAGGGTCTGCTCTAATGCTTACACTCCTTCCCTCACCTGCTGGACCTGCCTGGCCACTGGAGGCAGCTGAGTTTGTAGCCCCCAATACATATTAAAACAAGGCTGTGGGAAGGAAGGCTTCATATGATCATGCCTCTCCTTTGAGACAAGACCGGGAATTGAATCCTGACAGGGCCACTAACTAGGAGCATGAACTTAAACAAGTTATTTAATCTCTCTGAGCCTCTTTCCTCATCTTTTTTTTTTTAAGGAATAACAATAGTGCAGTCAATTCTCATAATTCTTGGTATAAAGTTCTAGCAAGCCACCACAAACACTCATTTAGTGGATACTGAAACTGTCCCTGCCGGTTCCTGTGAGTCTCTGGGCACATTTTTGTCAACTGACCAAGTCATCAAGACACCTTGTGTAATATACCCACAGCCAAGAGCACCATACCCTGGAACAAAATGAACCTCACGTGCCACTCCTTCATTCTCCTCGAGGCCCAGGGCAGCCTTGCACTTGGGGACACTAGACTGCACTTCAGCACTCCTTTAGGGGGCCAATTCAAACAGCGACATCGCCACCAAAAAGCATGAAAATAGAACTCCATGGCACTCAATGGACCAGAAAAGGGACACTGGTTTGCAGTGTGAGAGTTGAAACAAGGCAGGAACCAAAGGTCTTGTTCAACCTCACCTACAAATGTGCCCATCAGGCGACTCCAATTTCTCACACACTGGACAGGCCCATGAAAGGCCGTGGGTACGATTTGGGGGTTCAGTGCATTTCAGTGAGGAGGTGACTTCACCAATAGGGAATGTGTGAATGCTGAGGACCGAGCGTCTCTCCCTCACGGGATGGCTGGTGTTAGAGGATGAAGGGGCCCACGCCCGATACAATCACCACCATCATCGAGGTGGGAGGGGTGGTCATCCAAGCCTAGACAATGCAGCATCCTGTGTTGCCATCCTTCCATCGCAGCCACCAGCTGGCGTGCCTTTACCTTGTGACCATCCGCTGGGACCATGACGGGCTGGTAAACATACACCATTACCAGGAGACTCCCTTGAGCTTAGTATGGTGGGTGCTGAGTGAGGTGCTATGAAGGAAACATCGCAGATGCCACTGCAGGCGGTGGAGGCAGTTACCTGTCTGCCTCCTGCGGCAGCCTCTCCTTCTCCTGGGTGGCCAGGGCATTCGCCTCCTGCGCCTGCTTCAGAGCCTCCCTCTCCGTGTTCAGCTCCTGCAGCTCCTTCCTCAGCTCCTGCAGCGCTGCCTCGTGCTGGAGCTGGTCCTGCTCCCTGAGGAGGGACACACACCCACTAGGCACCCACACACAGGAGACTGCACAGCCTCTGTGAGCGGCTTCTCTCTGCAGAGCTGAGGGCAGCGGCGATGGGCAGGGGTCTCCTCCAGCCCCAGCATCGAGTGTCCCTCGTCCCACCCGACCCTTCTCCAGGGTCCCTTCCAGTCCCTGTGTAAGCAGCCTCTCTCCGTTAGCCCACTGGGAACACCAACACTGTTTTCTGAACTCCTCGCCCTTCTCAAAGAAACCAGCTCATATTCAGGGAATTCCACCCACGTTACAGCTGATCCCCCTCACCAGGGCCAGGTGAGCCCTCCGCCCAGCTCCAGAGCAGTCTCCCTGTGCTGAGCCAGGCAGCATAGGGGCCAGAGGCCTGCCTGTCTGCTGGGGCCCAAGAAGCTGCCAGGGTCCATTGGCACACAGGCACATGCACACCCACACACCCTGCTCCTCCAGGCACCCCCAGTCCACCCCTTACCCTCCTGCTCAGCTCCCCTCAGCTCAGGGCTTTTATTTTCTTCCTGTCTCAGTGTGTATAGGATCCCACATAGCCTGTCTGGAGGGCTGCAGAGAACAAGGGGAGTCCCTGACTAACTCCTGGCTGTCCCTTCCGCCTGCTGGAACCTCCCCTGTTCAGGGTGACTTAGCAGCTACTCCTGAGTCATCCCTTTTCACTCTTCCCCACGCAGGCAAATCCCTTTCCAGAGCCCCTTCCTGATGTTTCCACACCCAGAGACAGGCTGACAGAGACCACCCAGGGTTCCAGGGTTTGCAGCCTCTGTCTGCAGCCCTCCTCCTCCTCTCTACTGCCCCTATCAGCTGTCCTTGTACCAGCTGCCAGGAGCCAAGACCCCTGGTGACTCAGACTCAGAAACCTGCTGTGGCGGCTGCTGAAAGCCAAGCTTCCTGTGGCCTTTAGCCATGGGCGGAGGCTGCTTGGGTTTGGGAAGTGCCAAGTGGGGTGGGGGATCTGCCTGGCTTTCAGGGCTGTGATCTTTCTCATCCAGGGTAACGATTCTGGAAAAAGTCATCCAGGTTTGACAAATGGGGCCATGGACCTTTAGGGTTCCCAACTCCTGCTTCCCTGTTGTGTCTTGGGAAAGCACAGGGATCAAGCCATTCCAACCATTTGTAACCACCCTTCTGCAGGGCAGAGACTGAGAGTCTCACTCCCCCCTGAACCTTCCGGACAAGACTTCACACCCAGCAAACGTGTGCCAGGGAATGAAAGAGTGAGGGTCCCACTCAGGTGTCAAGACAAATGCACACAGAGCCACCAGCCTGTGCTGCAGGCACCTCCACCTCCCACCCTGTAGTCCTGCTGCAGACACACCAAGGGCTCCAGCTCTCTGTGCAACCAGCAGACACCACCGAGTAACACAGGAGGTCTATCCAGCAAGGAGCTACCGGCAGAACGACAAGGAAGTCCTCCTTCAGAGCCAGTCAGATGCACTTGCACAAACCTTCCCCATGTGAGCAGATGTTAAGAATATCACGACACTGTTATAACACATCATAGGGCCTGAAGGATAAGGCCTGTAGGCGCCTGGTGAGGGGTGGGCACCACACAAGTCTCCCGTCATTAGTCAGCTGGGGGCATTCCCACCACGTCTAGACACAGCACCACGCGCCCAGTAGATGCTCACTAAGCATCACGTGAATATGGGATGGGTGCAGGAGGAGGCAGAGAGGGGTATGCCAAGAAGCAGAGGGTGCTCATTCTGGCTGGAAGGACGAGTCTGGTAGGAGCAGATGTCTCGGTTCCCCGGAGGATGGAGAACTGGGAGGATAAAGGGGTGGAAGGCCCTGGAGAGTGGACAGGAAGCACGGGGTGAGCGAATAAATGAATGTCACGGCCCCCACGCTCATGGCAGCATGAGGCACCCTCAGCAGGCTCTGCAGGCGCCATGCCCTCCTGGGACCCGTGGTGGAAACTCCCCGCACCTCAGCTGCTTCCACTTCTGAAGACCCTGTGTTCTCTCACCGTTTGTTGAGGAGGAATCAAGGGAAATGCTGTGAGCAGGGGCGTCTCACAAGCACAGGAAGTGGACGACAGCTCTGTCTTGTGCTGCTCCACGTGTGGGAGAGCCTCTCTTTAGCCACATCTCTCCCCCTCTCTCCTGAGTTGGAATCCATGCACATCACACCTCCCCAGGCTGTGGATGTCGCTGCACCTGCCCCGGAACCTGGAGCAATCAGGGATCTGCCAGAGCAGGAGCTTGGGCGACTCTGGCTGACCACACGCACACAAAGCCCTGATCTGGCAGAAGTGCAAAGTTGAGATTTGTGAATTTCAATGTTCATCACTTTTACCTTTAAAAAAGGAGTATTGAGGTGGAGAGTCAGAGGTAAAGATGACATGAGATTGTCAGAGTATTGGAGTACTGACATCGGGGATGAGTACCTGGGGCTCTCACAATACAGTTCTGTACATTTCCATATATTCAAAAGTTCCCCAAATAAAAAGTTAAAAACACACACAGAAGCCCAGTCTTTGAGACTTTGACAGGGAAGAAAAGGCGTGGAAGCTGGTGAAGTGCATCCCCATACATCAGCAGCTGTGTTGAACACCCCCTCCTTGTTCTTGGGTGGGAGAGAAGAGGAAGAGGGGGCAGGAATCCCCAGGCGAGCAGGGACCCCAATGCTGACACATGGTTTCCCTGAGCCTGAATCAGCTGGACACACCCTCCTCCCCTCGTGGACCCTCCTGCCCCTCAGCCTCCAGCTGCACCAACTCCACATCACTGAGGGGGGCATTCCATTCACTTCTCTTCCCTGTGAAGCAGTGGATCCAGCGGAACCATGAGGGACTAGAGCAAAGGGGGACAGGAGCCTGGAGACCTCGCTAGTCACACCGACAGTTGCTGGCACTCACCTACACCTGAACGCCTTGCTCTCTACCTCCAGGGAGCGACACAGCAGGGTCTTGTAGCGGCTGCGCTCCTCTATGAGGGCCTGGTACTGCACTTTATTGATGGTCTGTAAGTGCTGGCTGTTGTCTTTTTCCTTTTGGAGTTGCATCTCCAGCTCTTCCATCTGTAGAGCCAAGGACCCAGCCCGTGTCAAAGTCTAATTCGCAGAGTGAACTTTACTCAAAAGCAAACCCCAAACCTCTTACCTCTCAGAACACTTTAATGGGATTTTCTCAAGGAAAAACCTTCCTGCCCACTTCTTGGGGAGGTACAACAGCCATTGCCAAGGCTGGCAGAGCGGGAAGAGTGAAACCTGGCCCAGGGTGGCACCACTGAGCCACTGCCCCAGCGCTGGGCTGCCTTCCCTGGGACTTGTGATAGTGCCAGGCGAATCCACCCTGGTGTTGTGCCAGGGTTCTCAGGGTGACCTTGGACATTGGAGCAGGATCATTATTTGTCCCAGGGGCTGTAAAACATGGAGCAGCATCCCTGGCCTCACCGCACCACAGCCAGGAACACCTCCTGTCTCCTCCCCCCAGTCCTGTCAATCAAAAACAAGATTGCCACCCTGACTGGTTTGGCTCAGTGGATGGAGAGTCGGCCAGTCAAGGGCATGTACCTTGGTTGCGGGCACATCCCCAGTAGGGTTGTGCAGGAGGCGGCTGATTGATGTTTCTCTATCATCGATGCTTCTAACTCTCTATCCCTCTCCCTTCCTCTTTGTAAAAAAATCAATGAAATATACTAAAAAAAATACACACACACACACACACACACACACACACACACACACACACACACACACACCAAGATTGCCAATGATCCTGGGAGGCAATACCTGTCCCCATCCCACTGCTACGGCCCAGGATTGCTGCTCTGAGCTGCAGCTGAGCAAGGAAACTGGTCACCCAGGAAACACTGATCAATGACCCTGACATGGCTGTGATCCTGGAGGCTCCCCCTTGCAGGCAGGGGCGCCAGGGGAGGCATGAGCTCTGGGGGCCTACCTGCAGGGCTCTGTCCGCCTTCAGGGTGTCAACTTCCTTAAGCCGCTGCTCCAGGGCATTCACGAGCTGCTCAGTGAGGGTCTCCCACTGCTGGCTGTTCTCTTTTTCATTCTGGAGTTGTATCTCCAGCTCTTCCATCTGCAGAGCCAAAGACCCAGCTGTGAAGCGGCCCATTCGTGGTCCTACACACATGTCTGTGGCTTCCATGACTGCTTCCCTCCCAGGCCGGCCCTGTGCTTTCTAACAGGGCGCTGCGCTCCTTTCAGTAAGCACTTACAATGTGCTCGGACCCTTTCCCTACTCTAACTCATATGATCCTCACAGCACCTACAGGGGGCACATCGTTACCCCATTTCACAGATGAACATGAAGGCAGTGGGGTACAGAGACGTCCATAGTGTCCGTTCACTCTGCTGCAGGGACATATCATGCCGCCTCAGGACTCTGCTGCATGAGGACTCGTGTCCCACTACCATGACTGTGGCTGCCCTGCATTCCGCATTTCTCTCAGCTGCCCATCCTCACTGACACCTGGGTGCTCCTCCTGGCCACCTGTTTGCCCATATGTTCCAGACACCACCCACCGTTACCTGCTTCCGGAGCTGCTGGTTCTCCTCCTGCAGATCCGTGCACCTGATGCTGCTTTCGTGCAGGGCCATGGAGGCACCCCGAAGCTCCTGAACCGTGCCCTGGAGGTTCTGTTTTTCTTTATCCAACTCTAGGATATGGCTGGAGGCTAAAGAGCAAAGTCTATTTAGAGCCCAGATTCCAGGGCCTGGGCTTCCAATCTCTGCCCCCAGCCCCAAGAAACCCATCACCCCGAGTCCTAGGTTGGAGGGGTCTGGGATGTTCGGCTGGGTGCCCTATGTTTTTCACAGGGTGCTGTTGCTGTCGGCACCTGAGGGTTCCTCGGGTGGTTATGGCCCCTCTGCTGGTTCAGCTGGGGCCTTTTAGGAAAGCAACTCAGAGCTTAAGAAGAAAGAAGGTGATGGTGGAGAGGCCAATGTAAACCCTCACGATGGTAGAACTGCTGGAACCACTTTTTACCAAGTTCTAACCTGGTCATCAAGTCCAGGATTAGTTATACTGGAGGTCAGTGACCACTGGGGAAGGCTCCTGCCATCCAGAGCTTTCTATCCCTCAAGGACAGATCTAAGACATCCTCTGGGTATCATCGAGCTGTCATCTGGAAGCTCCTGGGACTGTCCTCATGGGAGCTGAGAAATCTGGCAACACTTACTTTGTAGTTCATGTTCTGACATCAAAGCTGCCAGACCCTTCATGTCCCCCTTGGGGAGAATTGCAATGGAACAGTTCCAAATGGCCCTTGAATAAAATCCTATTCACTTGGGGTGATGATGGGCTGACACATGAGATTCAGAGCCAAGGGCTCAGCTCCCTGGATGAGGGAGAAGCCACAGCCAGGCTGGCTCCCAGGCACCAGGTGCTGCTACCTACCTTCTGACAGCTGCTCCATCTCCCAGCTCAGGAGAGCGGGCTGGTTCATCCTCCGGCCCTGTTCAGCCTCGAGGGCTATGCTGTCCCCCAGCAGCTCCTCAAGGAACTGATGGGGGATGTGTCCACAATCCTAGTGCAGGAAGAGGGATGGGGTGAGGATGTACCCCGGGGCACCCTCTGGACAGACCCCACCCCCCGTGCATCTACCCTACTTCCCCCAGGATGAAGGGCCTCCATGACCTGCTTGCTCACTTCCAAAAACACAGCTGCACAGAAGTGACTCCAACACAGGACCCAGCTGGGAGACCTACAGCCACTAAAAGACATGCTGACCCAGTGGCCTAGCTGATGAAGACACCCGACGTCTCTGAGTGGTGTCTGAACAAAGTGGCAGACAGCACAGGGCTTTAAAGCGAGGAATATGATGACTGGCAGCTCTGTGGACCCTTATCAGGTTTAACATGTCTTGGAAAGGTTGTAGGGTCTCCCAAAGCACAGCTCAACCCACATGCTAAACAAGTAGAGACCCTTTTTCCAATAGTCACCACCTACATCCATCCTTACAGAACAGCAACCCAGCAGTCAAGCCCTATCTGGTTTTGAGTGTTTCTTAACACACACACACACACACACACACACACACACACACACACTCATATACACACACACACACACATATACACACACACACACACACACATATATATATATAAATATATATATATACACACACACACACACTGAGTGGCCAGATTATTTTGAGAAGGAGAGGGAGGGATAGAAACATCAATGATAAGAGAGAGAATCACTGATTGGCTCCTCCCACAGGCCACCCCTGGGGAAGGAGCCCTCAATCTTGACATGCGCCAGCCAGGCAGGCCCTGTCTGTTTTGAGGTTCTTAAGTGTTGCCCAGTCAAGCCACTGAGCTTAACTAGGGACACTTCACCATCAGCAGGTCACTATGTCGGCAGTAGCACCAACCCAGTAGCAGAAAGTCAGAGAAGGGCATGACAGAAACCTAAAACTGCCCCAATCTGTTGTACATGTGGTGCAAGAGGCTCTGACATGTACAGCTGCTGACAGGCATGAGACTTCGCTGAGCCCACCTCCTTAACAAGGAAGTGGTGGGCTGAGAGTCTGTCCAGGGTTTGAGGGCTGAGTCTAAGCCTCTGGATTCCCCAGTCACTCCACTGATCTGGGTGCTGGAAATGAATAGCTATTCGGGCAAGCTTTTGTTCAGCACACAGTTCCTGTCTGAACAGTTTACACACGTCCTCTTGGAAAACCAACAGCTCTCCGCAGTTTCCTGGACATGAGGGATAAGACACAACAAACAGTACTATGGGCCTCTGGGTGTCAGGCACCTGCTGGGTGTGGGACGCCATGGCTGCTCCCTTGCAGGCCCCCTCATGGGAGGAGTCTGCTGGACTTACTCCTGTCCCAGGGCCCAGCACACATGGGGGAGCCATTCAGCTCTTTCCCCTCATCTCTGCTCCCGCCCCAGGAGCCCTCCCAGAACCACTGGGTGTCTTAGGGGCTGAGTCTCCCCTGAGTGCCTTCACAGTTTGGGAACACACATCCATGGGATGTGACCATTTCTCTCGGTGGGCCGTTTTCCAAGGCTGGCCCCACTCATGGGTTCTAACGACTGGGAGTGGGCGGTAGCTGCTGTTTTTCCATCTCCTGTTCATTTTCCCCGCAGGGTCCAGAACCCAGGATTCTTGGTAGAAGGGAAGCCGTGGACCTCCCATCAGTGGACACAGTTTTGGTCAAAGCCTGGCAGCAGGAAGGGTTTGATCACCTACTCTGGATTCACCTGGGCACCGTCTCTCTGCCCAGCCCCGGCCCTGCACTAGGTGCCCTCTGTCCTTGCCACATTCACTCTTCACAAAAGCCCTGAGAGGGACAGTCCCTTCTTACACATGAAGAGGCTCTGCACTCACCGACTCCGCGCTCACCGACTCTTAAGTTCACCGACTCAAAGTTTACTGACTCGAAGTTCGAAGACTCTATGTCCACCGACTCTGCACACACCGACTCTCCACACACCGACTCTCCACACACCGACTCCACACCAACCGACTCCACGCCCACCGACTCTGCACCCCACATTCCACTGTTTCCATGCCACCCATTTCAAACTGCTCTGTGCCCCGCATTCTAAACAGCTCTGCCAGTGGCTCATGCCCATGCTAACTGCTTTGGAATACACAAAAATTAGGACACTCTCCCCACAAAACCTAACATCTATCTGGATATATAAAATATAAAGAAACAAAAAGGTTATATATATATATATATATATATATATATATATACATCCTACATGATTATAAATGGAAATTAACTACTTCATCCTAGTTTTGTCTACCACATTTCTACAAATTATTGTTTTCCCATCAGCTGAATTACAGAAATTCGATCCATTCCTTTTAGGTAACAACACATTCAGTTTATTTTGTGGAGTCTTACCTAGAGAGCTCAGCTCTGAAATTCTTCTCCCCATCAACTGTGAATAGTTTATACATTAGAACACCTGAACTCCACCAGTCAACGGCCTAAAATACAATTTGACAGACCATTCACTGATGTGTCATTTATAAGAAAAATGAACAAAGTAAAGCTGTATATTTGGAAAATACTTTATATACTTACTTTTAAAACATATAACTTTTATAAGTTCAAAGGGCAAAGGAGAAGGAGGGAGATATATAAACATCAATGATGAGAATCATCTATCTGCTGCCTCCTGCAGGCCCCATAATTGGGGATGGAGCCCCCTACCTGGGCATGTGCCCTGACCGGGTATGCAATGGTGATTTCCTGGTTCATAGTTTGATGTTCAATCACTGAGCCACACCGGCCAGACTGGAAAATATTTTAACAAGAAGATATTGTACATAGCTTTCTGTTCAAGGATTATTAAATTAGCACATGCAAGAAAGACATTTAGAGAACAAATGTGCAGGTATCCTCAAAATAGAACTTAAACATTTAGTCTGTAAATCAATGAGCTAAAAGTGTTTTAATTATTTCTAAACTAGTAATGGTTTACTTGGGTTAATTAAAAACTCATTCTTAATTTAAAATAAATATAAATTGTTTTAAGTAGATGAAATCTTTGGACGTATGATGGGGTGAGTAGTGATCAGCATTTATGTTAATTATCTAGATTCACTAACTGCTATAAAATTACTAAAAGTGAAACTGGACAACCAATGGGTCCATGTGGCTGGTTACTACTTCAACGGATGTAGCAGAGACTGGGTGGACTCATATATGGCGTTTATTCCATTAATGTGGGCAGAATGGGAGAGCAGCAGGTCATCCACAAACATCTGCTCTACTCTCCCCATAAGCCAGCTGCTTATCGTGGGTAGAATGACACAGATTCCATGGGAAAGTAGAAATTACACGCATGGGAAAGTAGGCAAGGTACAGTGGTTACAGGTTACAGGCAACGCTGGCTGGGGGGTTTGCAGAGGGCGGGTGCCTTAGGGAGCAGCTTAGGGGCAATGAGGTTGTTAATCTAGGCCGTTCTCAGGAAAGGAGGATGGCTGCATTCCCATGTTAGCTCCCACGCCCCAGGGCGTAAAACTCTCAAACAGATTAGAATGTGCTTTCTCTAATCAGAACAGAACTATCACAGTTAACGGAGCACAATTAGTATTTCTTTTTTTAATATATTTTTATTGATTTCAGAGAGGAAGGGAGAGGGAGAGAGAGATAGAAACATCAATGATGAAAGAGAATCACTGATTGGCCACCTCCTGCACGGCCCCCACTGGGGATCAAGCTCGCAACCCGGCATGTGCCCTTGACTGGAATCGAACCCAGGACCCTTCAGTCCACAGGCCGACACTCTATCCCTTGAGCCAAACCAGCTAGGGCATAGTATTTCTTATTATTGCAGCTAGTCCCCAATATTCTATTCCTGCCCCTAACCTGACCTCTGGGCATTCAATACAGGGGGAACTTCTCCTCTGGAACCCTATGGCATGTCTCTAGTGACCTTCCTCCCGTTCTTCTTCTCAAAAGTCTGAATGTCAGTGATTGTAACCCTGGGGCTTCCCACTTCAGGGCCTCAGGACCTCCTCAGAGGGCACAGACCATAACTCCTCCCAGTGAATATTACAGAATTTCAGGAAAGAGCCCATCATCGCTTTTGAGTCTGGGTCTCCTGCATGTACTGCTGTCCACTGAAGGCCCAAGCTGAGAACATGGGCTGACCCTGGCCTTCCCTCCCACCCATACCCTACCGGGACAGTCCTCACTCTCACACTCACACCCACTGCGACTGATCTAATCCTCCCACCACCATCTCCGACGCCTGAAGAGGGGGATACCTGCCTGACCACCTCCACCTTCTACATTGTAGCCAAAGGGACCATTAGCACGAAGACTTCCCGTGCCATTTTCCCACTCAGAACCCTTCAGGTGACTCCAGGATAAAAGCAACCCTTGCAATGGCCTCTTCCCTGCTCCCTTTGTGGGCCCCACACAAACGCTCTTCCTGCTCCTCACACATCCCTAGGGGCTTCCCACACTCCCCTATATCTTATCTGCAGAAAAGGAAACGAGGACAGAGCCATGCCGAACCCTGCTTTCTAGAAGGGGAAACTGAGGCTTGGAAGACTCAGGTCACCTTGCTGTCCAGTGGCTGAGCCAAAGTCCAGGTGAGCTGATATCTGAGCCCTGAACCACATGGTCTTTCTCAGAAAACATTTCTGAACATATGAGTGTTAAATAAATCAATTCTTAAACTCACAAAACATCCTAGTTCTTAGTAATGAAACACGGCTTGTTCACACCCTTTATAGTAAAAGCCCAGCGACTGAACGGTGGAACATCCAGAACAACCAGAATGACGACCAGTCGACCAGTCGCTGGGAAGCTCATGACCACCAGGGGGCAGACGCTCAATGTAGGAGCTGTCCCCTAGTGGTCTGTGTGCTCCCAGAGTGGGAGCGCTGCCAGGCTGACCAGGATGAGCAGCGCCTCCACAGCAGGCCGATCCCTGCAGGCCACACCCCCACCAGTACACGCATCCCATGAACTGGCCCACTGACCTATACTTATAAAAGCCTACTATGCTCATTGTCCCTGTTCAACCATTCGACCAGTCACTATGATGCACACTGACCACCAGGGGGCAGACGCTCTGACTGGTAAATTAGCTTGCTTCTGGGGTCCGGCTGATCGGGACTGGGTGAGATGGGCCAGACGCCTTCCACGGTCCCTCCCTGGCCCCGATCATGCACCAGTGGGGTCCCTCTGCCTGGTCTGTGCCCTCTCGCAATCTGGGATCCCTCAGAGGATGTCGGGGAGCCAAATCCGTGCTTCGGGCCTCTAGTTTTAAAGATTAAAAAATCAAATCACAGAAGCAAAAGGAAACATATTACTAGGAAATGAAACAGCATTTACCCCACTTATTTCTATGTGCTGATCAGCTTCTGAGGATTTAGGCACTTAGGAGGCAGGTCGAGTAACTCGTCGTACCTGGTCTTGTCCTGGAACTTGCCGCCTGCCCCGCTGGCTTTGGCCTGGGGCTCTGTGATCACTTCCAGTGACAAAACATCATCTTTGCTCAGTGAAAAGCCCACATTTCTCAGCATTAATAGGATCCGTTCCATATCTTTCTCTGCGAAATTTCCAGTAAGTTTTTCCAAAATGTTGAATATGAGGAGACACTGTACCACATAGAAGTCATACAAATGGGAAATGATGGTGAATAGGTTGTCACACCCTTTGCCCTTGCTTTCCTTTTTATAGACGTCATCAAACTTCCTCACTGCGGCCTCCAGAAAGGGAGCTCTGACCTGCACAAATGACACAGACCAAATGTCATTGCAAACACCAATTGCAAATGACACAGACCAAACGTCATTGCAAACGTCAATTATGGCAGCAAGTTACTCTCAGGGATCCTTCTTTTCAACAAGCTGAAGTGTTTATGCTGAAAGAGTCAGTACTTTTAGAATCAAGGCATCAACATACCCATGGTAGGATGCACACTGGGCGTACATTTTAAAAACCAGTCTGAGTGTACAGTATTGATACACGGCAACACAGACTGGTGGATGAAGCACAGAGCAATCTGCCATAGCACTGTAAGCACACCCTCTCATCCTCTAAGTCAGTGGTCGGCAAGCTGCGGCTCGCGAGCCACATGCAGCTCTTTGGCCCCTTGAGGGTGGCTCTTCCACAAAATACCACGGCCTGGGCGACTCTATTTTGAAGAAGTGGCATTAGAAGAAGTTTAAGTTCAAAAAATTGGGCTCTGAAAAGAAATTTCAATTGTTGTACTGTTGATATTTGGCTCTGTTGACTAATGAGTTTGCCGACCACTGCCCCAGAGTATCTCAAATCCTCCTCCTCCTTCACCACTCCTGATATCTCCAACCATCCCCGTACCCCAGCCTAGGGCTTCTCTATCCCAGCAGGCTGAGAGTGAATTCCACCACCTCTACCCTTTCTCACACCTGCTCCGGAGCAGTTTTCGGCTCTCTTCCTCCCCCAGAGACCCACTGTAAATCTATCAGGAAGGGTAGGCAGGTCGCAGTTCTTGGGACCACATGATTCTCTGCTAGCAGGGCTGAGAAAGGCAGCCTACAAAACAGTTAATATGACTAATCTTAACCCAATAAGCCTTTGTTTAAATTTCTCTGGGTTGGCAACCTTCACAAATTTTATACCCTTAAATTAACTCTGGAATTCCAAAATTTTAAGTTAACACAGCAAAATTATAAACCAAGGAAAAGCAATTAAAAGTTCTCTACTGTCTTCCCCCTAAAGCAGGGTTTCCACTGTCTTTCACACATAGTCTCACACGTACATTTATACACCAGACAGTCTGAGTTTTGACAACATTTCTGTAACTCAAAAGCGTTAACGGAGGCTCCGGAGTCATCCGCTCGCCGCTTGAATTCCTGAAAATTTTTCAAAAACCATTGCAGGGTAGTACAGACAGAACATGAAGCAGACTGACCCATTCTAATGATAGAGACAATCAGACCACAATAACACAGAATAACAAAGACAATGACAACCAACTGAGGATCACCGGGCACCGTTGTGCACCGGGATCTGGTCTCGGAAGTAGCGCTGCGTCCAGCCTTCCAGAGAACCCAGATGGGCTCCCACAGAACTGGTAAGAACCAGATCCAGGCGGCTCCGATCAGAGTCAATCAGGAAATTTAGCAGGCGGGGTCTCTGACCTCTACCAGTCCCGGGGCTGAGGAACGTCTCTCAGAGATCTCCCCCTGGGTCGGAGAGTCTGGGGACCCCAGGTGTGATGGGGGAAAGAGGTTAACAGGATGCAATACCTCCAAGTAAGGCTGTGATGGTGTCACTGAACCAGGAGGATTGGAAAACACAGGTTTTGATTTGTGTCTAAAGGCAACAAAGAAGAGGAAGCAGTTTTCCATGAGGAGTTTTACGTTTATTCTCAGGAAACAGGACATGGATGGTCCTGACCAAAAGAGGGTCATTGTGTGAGGTAGTTTTTTAAACTTTTCCCAAAGCAGCTCAGAAGAACAGACTAGAAGAGAGATGATAGCAGTTATGGACAGGAAGCAGAAGTCATGTAAAAGATAAGGTAACTGCCAAGAGTGTGCACTGAGGAATGAGACTTGAGGTAATGTGGTCATCTCCAGGACACGTGGCCCCATTGGCTGAAAAAGAGTACTGAGCAGTCTGAGCCCATGGATCCTGGTGGTGGTGGCCAGGGTCTCAACAGATCTTTCTCTTACCACAGATTCCTGCAAATGCAGAGTGGTTTAAGAGTGCTATTTTGTAACTGATATCAGCCTCACACTCTTATGACTTCTGAGATAGTGGTATCCTGGGATTGTCCCCTCCTCTAGCCCTTGTATCTGGGGACCTTGATGAGACAGAATTCTAAGTACATGTCTAGGGTTGTATGAAGTGTTCCCTGTTTTTGGCAAACAGTGGGACCGGATGTGAGAAGTCCTTCCAGGCATAGGTTCCTATATGTGTAAAGATTTAGAGTCAACACTGAGCTCATTCAGGAACCAACTCTTGTCCTTTTTTAAAAAAATATGTTTTTTATTGATTTCATACATGAAGGGAGAATGAGAGAGATAGAAACATAAATGATCAGAGAGAATCATTGATGGGCTGCCTCCTGCATGCCCCCAAATGGGGATGGAGCCCGCAACCCTGGTTTGTGCCCCTGACCAGAACTGAACCCGGGGTCCTTCAGTTCTCAAGCTGGCACTTTATCCACTGAGCCACACCAGCCGGGAGTTTTACTTTCATTGTGTCCATTTCTTTTTTTTTTTCAAATTTTTATTAAGGTATTATATGTGTACATATCTTACCATTGCCCCCCACCCCACCCCACTCCCATACCTGCCTTCACCCCCCCAATGTTCTGCATCCGTTGGCTACTCTTATATGCATGCATACAAGTCCTTCAGTTGATCTCTTATTTCCCCCACCTCTCCCTAACCCTACCGCTGTAATTAGACACTCTGTTTGATGCTTTACTGCCTCTGTAACTATCTTTTGGTTCATCAGTTTATAATGTTTTTCATTATCCCTAAATGAGTGAGATCATGTGCTATTTTTCTTTCATTGACTGGCTTATTTCACTTAGCATAATGTTCTCTAATTCCATCCAGGTGTCTACAAATGGTAGTAATTCCTTCTTTTTTATGGCAGCATAGTATTCCATTGTGTAGATGTACCATAGTTTTCTGATCCAGTCATCTGCTGACGGGCACCTAGGCTGTTTCCAAATCTTAGCTATTGTAAATTGTGCTGCTATGAACATAGGGGTGCATATATCCTTTCTGATTGGTGTTTCTGGTTTCTTAGGATATATTCCTAGGAGTGGGATTACTGGGTCAAATGGGAGTTCCATTTTCAGTTTTTTGAGGAAACTCCATACTGTTCTCCACAGTGGCTGCACCAGTCTGCATTCCCACCAGCAGTGCACGAGGGTTCCTTTTTCTCCGCATCCTCGCCAACACTTGTCGTTTGTTGATTTGTTGATGATAGCCATTCTGACAGGTGTGAGATGGTATCGCATTGTCGTTTTGATTTGCATCTCTCGGATAATTAGTGACTTTGAGCATGTTTTCATGTGTCTCTTGGCCTTCCTTCTGTCTTCTTTCGAAAAGATTCTATTTAGGCCCGTTGCCCATTTTTTTATTGGATCATTTATCTTCCTTTTATTAAGTTGTATAAGCTGCCTGTAGATGTTGGAAATTAAACCTTTATCAGTGATACCATTTGCAAATATGTTCTCCCATACAGTGGGGTTTCTTGTTGTTTTGTTGATGGTTACTTTTGCTGTGCAAAAGCTTTTTATTTTGATGTAGTCCCATTTGTTTATTTTCTCTTTGGCTTCCATTGCCCTAGGGGCAGTATCACTGAAAAAGTTCTTTTGGCATATGTCTGAGATTTTGCTGCCTGTGGATTCCTCTAGTATTTTTATGGTTTCCCGTCTTATATTTAAGTCCTGTATCCATTTTGAGTTTATTTTTGTGTATGGTGTAAGTTGGTGATCTAGTTTCATTTTTTTGCATGTATCTGTCCAATTTTCCCAACACCATTTATTGAAGAGACTGTCTTGACTCCATTGTATGCTCATGCCTCCTTTGTCAAATATTAATTGTGCATATTGGTTTGGGTCGATATCTGGATTCTCTATTCTATTCCATTGATCTATATGTCTGTTCTTGTGCCAGTACCAGGCTGTTTTGAGGACAGTGGCTTTGTAATACAGCTTGAAATCTGGTATTGAGATCCCTCCTACTTTATTCTTCTTTCTCAGGATTGCTGTGGCTATTCGGGGTCTTTTTTTATTCCAGATGAATTTTTGGAGAGTTCTTTCTAGGTCTGTGAAATATGCTGTTGGTATTTTAATGGGGAGTGCATTGAATCTATAGATTGCTTTGGGTAGTATGGACATTTTGATGATGTTGATTCTACCAATCCATGAACATGGTATGTTCTTCCATCTGTTTACATCTTCCTCTATCTCTTTTTTCAGTGTCCTGTAGTTTTCCGCATATAGGTCTTTTACCTCCTTGGTTAGGTTTATTCCTAAGTATCTTAATTTTTTTGGTGCGATGGAAAATGGGATTGCTTTTTTAGTCTCTCTTTCTGTAAGTTCACTGTTGGTGTATAGAAATGCCATAGATTTCTTGGCGTTAATTTTGTATCCTGCTACCTTGCCGAATTCATTTATTAAGTCTGTTAGTTTTTTGATAGAGTCTTTCGGGTTTTTTATGTACAATATCATGTCATCTGCAAATAAGGACAGCTTTACTTCTTCTTTTCCAATTTGGATGCCTTTTATTTCTTCTTCTTGTCTAATTGCAATGGCTAATACTTCCAGTACTATGTCAAACAGGAGTGGTGAGAGTGGGCATCCTTGTCTTGTTCCTGTTCTTAGGGGAAATGGTTTTAGTTTTTGCCCATTGAGTATGATGTTAGCTGTGGGTTTATCATATATAGCTTTTATTATGTTGAGGTATGATCCTTCTATTCCCACCTTGTTGAGAGTTTTTATCAAGAAAGGGTGTTGGATTTTGTCAAATGCTTTTTCTGCATCAATTGATATGACTATGTGATTTTTATCTTTCAATTTGTTTATGTGATGTATCACATTTATTGATTTGCGGATATTGAACCATCCTTGCATTCCTGGGATAAACCCTACTTGGTCATGGTGTATGATCTTTCTGATGTACTGCTGGATCCGATTTGCTAGAATTTTGTTGAGGATTTTGGCATCTACATTCATGAGGGATATTGGCCTGTAATTCTCTTTCATTGTGTTGTCTTTATCTGGTTTTGGTATTAGGGTGATGCTGGCTTCATAGAAGGAGCTTGGAAGTGTTCCTTCCTCTTGAATTTTTTGGAATAGTCTGAGGAGGATAGGTTTTAGTTCTTCCTTGAATGTTTGGTAAAACTCTCCTGTGAAGCCGTCTGGCCCCGGGCTTTTGTTTGCCGGAAGCTCTTTGATGACTGCTTCAATTTCTTCCATAGTTACTGGCATATTGAGCTGTTTAGATTCTTCCTGATTGAGTTTTGGAAGGTTATATTTTTCTAGGAATATGTCCATTTCCTCCAGGTTGTCCAGTTTGTTGGAATAGAGTTGTTCGTAGTATTTTTTAACAATCCTTTGTATTTCGGCGGGATCTGTTGTTATTTCACCTCTTTCATTTCTGATTTTGTTTATTTGGGTCCTCTCTCTTTGCTTCTTGGTGAGCCTGGCTAGAGGTTCATCAATCTTGTTTATCCTTTCAAAGAACCAGCTCTTGGTTTTGTTGATCTTTTGTATTATTTCTTTGGTCTCTATGTCGTTTATCTGTGCTCTGATCTTTATTATTTCCTTCCTTCTGCTTACACTGGGCTTTTCTTGTTGCTCTTTTTCTAACTCTTTGAGTTGTTGGGATAGGTAATTTATTACCCCTGTTTCTTGTTTTTTGCAGTAGGCTTGTAGAGCTATGAACTTCCCTCTCAAGACTGCTTTCACTGTGTCCCATAGATTTTGGATTGTAGTGTTTTCATTGTCATTTGTTGTCATGATGTTTTTTATTTCTTCTTTGATCTCTCTGGTAACCCAGTCATGGTTTAATAGCATGCTGTTTAGTCTCCATGTGTTTGATTTCTTTGGGTTGTTTTTATTGTAGTTGATTTCCAGTTTTATGCCACTGTGGTCTGAGAAGATGCTTGATATGATTTCTATCTTCTTGAATTTGAAGAGACTTTGCCTATGTCCCAACATATGGTCTATCTTTGAAAATGACCCATGTGCACTTGAGAAGAATGTATATTCTGTGGCTTTGGGGTGAAATGTTCTGAAGATGTCAATTAATTCCATCTGGTCTAGTGAGTCATTTAGGATTGATGTTTCTTTGCTGATGTTTTGTTTAGAGGATTTGTCCAATGGTGATAGTGGGGTATTAAAGTCTCCTACTATGATTGTATTGCTGTCAATCTCTCCCTTGATATCCTCCAGGAGTTTTTTTATGTATTTGGGTGCTCCTGTATTGGGTGCATATATGTTTACCAGAGTTATTTCTTATTGTTGGATTGCTCCCTTTAGTATTATGAAGTGGCCTTCCTTATCTCTTGTTATGTCCTTCAGTTTGAGATCTAATTTGTCAGAAATAAGTATTGCTACCCCAGCTTTTTTTTTTCAGTTCCATTTGCCTGGAAAACCTTTTTCCATCCCTTCACCCTCAGTCTGTGTGCGTCTTTTTTTCTGAGGTGGGTTTCTTGTAGACAGCAGATATATGGGTCATGTTTTCTTATCCAATCCATTACCCTATGTCTTTTGATTGGGGCATTTAATCCATTTACATTTAAAGTTATTATTGATAGGTACTTATTTGTCACCATTCCTATTCTTTACACCTGTGTTCCTTCTTCACTTCCTATTTCTTTTTTTTTTTTTTTACAGCAGACCCTTTAGCATTTCTTGCATTGCTGGTTTGGTGGTAATAAATTCCGTTAGTCATTTTTTGTCTGTGAAGCTCCTGATTTCACCTTCAATTTTGATTGACAGCCTTGCTGGGTACAGTATTCTTGGATTCAGACCCTTCCTTTGCATGACTTTGTATATTTCATTCCATTCCCTTCTGGCCTGATGAGTTTCTGTTGAGAAATCAGTTGCTAGTCTGATGGGGGTTCCTTTGTATGTAACTTTCTGTCTCTCTCTGGCCGCTTTTAAGATTCTTACTTTGTCGTTGGTGTTTGCCAATTTAATTATAATGTGCCTTGGCGTCGGTCTTTTGGGGTTCATTTTGCTTGGGACTCTGTGAGCTTCTTGGATTTGTGTGGGTTTTTTCTTCTCTATATCAGGGAAATTTTCTGTCATTATTTTTTCAAATAGGTTTTCTATTCCTTGCTCAGCTTCCTTTCCTTCTGGAACCCCTATTATGCGGATGTTGTTTTGTTTCGTGTTGTCCCAAAGTTCCCTTAGGATCTCCTCCTGCCTTTTAATTTTTTTTTCTAGAAGTTGCTCTACTTGGGTATTTTTTCCCATCTTGTCTTCTAGCTCACTGATGCGGTCCTCTGCTTCTTCTAGTCTACTCTTGATGCTTTCTATTGAGTTCTTTACAGCAGCGATGTCATTTTTCATTTCTTCTTGGTTCTTCTTCATTTCCTCTTGGTTCTTGCTCATATTGTCGAATTTGTCTTCCATTCTTTTCAGCCACCTTATGACCATTTCTCTGAATTCTTTTTCTGGAAGGTTGCTTGCCTCCATTTCATTTACTTCCTTTTCTGGTGATGCCTGCTTTTCTTTCATATGCGGGCTGTGTCTTTGTCTCCCCATGGTCTCTCTTCTCTGGGTGTCTGGTTATGTAGTTCTCTCTCTCCTGCGTCGATTTAAAGGCACAAAATACAGCACTACCAGGTACAACACTGAACAGAAATGTATTCACGATATTAATAACCTCCAATAAAGATGACCACCAGAGAAAGGCAAATTAGGGGATAGTAGAGAAAGAAGAAGAGGAAAAAGAAAGAAAGAAGAAGAAAAAAAAGGGGGGTGTCAAAATGAAATTGGGAAAAGGGAAAAAAAGAAGAAAAAAAAGTAAGAGAGACAAGAAAGAGACTAAGAGAGAAAGGGAAACAGACTATATATATTGGGGATAAAACTCCAATAGAACAATCACTTATCCCAGCAAATGCCAGCAAAAAGTACCTGGGGATTAATACAAACTACAACACCAACTAATATTGAGTGAGGCAAGGGAAAACAGAAGCACTAAACAAACAAAAAAATAAACAAAAGAAGAATAAGCAAAACAATCTCACAAAAAAAGCATAAAAATTCGATATAATCTACATTCAAGCGAACAACAACAAAAGGACAGAGAGAAAAACAATTTTTTGGATAGTTAAGACAGCGAAGAGAGAGGTGTGTATGGACTTGGAGCAGGGGATTGGAGATTAGATATATAAGTAGGGTGAAATTTTAAAAGGGGGTAAACAGAAAGAATAGGGAAAATCTAAAGCAGGAAAGGGGTAAGATAAACAGGACACTGAAAAGGGAAAAGTGAGGAAGAGAGTGATGGCATAAAGGTAGATTTGAGATAGAGTAAAATGATGCTAAAGGAAAGATAAAAATAGAATGTAGAACATTAATCCCAAAACAAAATGAAGAGAAAATAAAATGACACTTAAAAAAAAAAGATAAAATAGCAGTAGTAATAATACGGATTGAAAATAAAAATGTAATAAATAAAAAGGTAAAATCAAGTGAGGAAAAAAATTAGTTTCTTGAGTAAAAGATGCAAAAAATGAAAATAAAAAAAATAAAAAAATAAAAATAAAATGTGGAATAGTGAAGGTCATTCACTTCCTCTGTTGTTCTGTTTGGCATGCCTGTTTCTCAGTCCGGACAGTATTGCAGTTCCCTGCGTTCCACTGCTCTTTAGTGATGTAAGCCAGTCCTGATTTTAAGCAGGCGGTGTGTCTTAATTCGTATTCTTTTATTTTTGATTACACAAGAGTCAATTTGTGATTCAGCCCCTGGGTGGCAGTGTTTCTGGATTGACTTCCGGGTTTATCTATGGCCTCTCTAGGCAGTGTTAGAGCCTTCTTTCCCTGTGGCACTCACTACCGGTTTGTGGGAGTGGGCTGCCTCAGAGCTGGCTCTCCGATGGTCACTCCCCGCTCCGATCCCCAGGTTCCAGAAAAACAACTTTCCCCTGCAGTCTCCCAGGGTGTCCCCAACTGGGTGAACCTATGAATTGGGCTTAGTAATCAGAAGCAAGAATTTCAAGAGGAAAAAGCCCAAGTGTGCGCACTCCGTGGCTGCGTGTAAGTCTAGCACACCCCTGAAATTCTTAGGGTGTCCCTGCACTTCAGATCAAAATGGGTTGCTTTTTAGAGAGCCCTTCTGTTAGCAGCTCTGAGGACCCCCTTCCACATTCACAGATCACACCAGCCCCAGCAGCCACCGATTTTTCTAGGCACAGACTTCCCTGATCCTCCAGCTCCCGCAAAACGCGCGTTCCTCTCTCGCGCTGGGACCAGAGACCTCACCTTATCCTAGGCGAAATCTGACCTTTCCGTAGTGGAGTGTAGAGCTCCTCTGAACCCGTGTGTTTGCGCCAATTGTGGAGCGTTGTTCTGGGGCTCGCAGCTGTTCCGTGGGTGCCGCAGTTGTGGATTCTCAGGCTTCCCATAAGCTCCACTTTCCGGTTCCAGATGGCGGCGACTCCGCGTCCAAGCCCACAGCTCCGGGAGGGGACCCAGCCACAGTGGGAGCTGCCAGGGCAGGGGAACCCCGTCTAGCAGTCTCCCACCTTCTTCTGGAGTTCAGCTGTCCCCCAACTTGCCAACAAACACTCCTAGTGCAACCCTCAGCTGTTCTTTCTTTCTGCTCCGGGACAAGGCTCGGAACACGTCTGTCTATTCCGCCGCCATTTTTCTCCCTCTCCATTGTGTCCATTTCTTAAAATGGGAACTGGTGAAGTAGGACAGGAGTGAGGTCTAGAGGAGCTTTGTGATACCATTTGAGTCTGTTTTGCGGGTGAAAGAAGCAATGGAATATTTGGAGCAGCAGAGGCAGTTCATCCAACCCAGATCTTATTAGACTTTCTGTGGCTGAAGCATAACAAACCATATGAGTGTGCGGGAGGTGGTAGAAAATCTAAGATGGAAACTGCTATGGTAGTTTTGGTGAGCGTGATGGTAAGTGGCCCATGATGCTGACTGTGGAGGTGAAATAAGCAGTTGGATTCTGGATCAGTGTTTTAGGTTTGGCCACAGGGATTTTTGAATTTTGAGGTTGAAATGGAGAGAGGTAAGAGCGAGGGATGACTTAGAGGTCTGCATTTGGTAGCTGGAGGTATGGAAGCACCATCAACTGAGATGCAGATATTCATAGTAGACGTATAATGTTCACTGGGGATACCAAACTTTTATATTTTAATCTGTTATGGTGTGCGATATTTCAGAGAGCAGTTCATGAGCATCTGGAACTCTGAGGACAAGTTCAGGTTGAAAACTTCTTTAAAAGGTAGTCGGGAGTGTAATGACCAGGGTAGAGTTGTAGATCATCTTTGTTTTTAAACTTTTTTTCTGTTTAATTGGAGACCAAAGAGCAATTAAAACAAGATGAGACTGCAGCTGTTGCATATTTACTTGTTAATCACACACCAGGATTGTGTTGAGAGCCTTGGTGTGGCTTGTAGTGTGGTCATTAGTCTGATTGATTTACATAAGGGCATGAGTGGTTATATGTGAGACACATTGGACCTGGGATAGAGGACCATAGGCCATGGGACTTGAGTGAGTAAGGCTGTGACAGGTGAAGGGACATCAAGTGCAGTACCAGAAGAGGTGGGCTCTGGCTATCTGAGATTCTCAATAGGTGAGGTTGAAGGAAACAACTATCAGGGAGGAGGCCATCATAGAAGGACTCCAGGCTGCCCCAATGAGTGTGGACTATGACAGTTGGTATAGAACTTAATTCAGTTTGAATTTTCCAGGCATTCACAAAACCGCACATGCTGAGTAATGAGTAGGAAGTCATGGAGATGATTCTGGGGGCTGGGACAGTGGGAGTGCTGGTGTGTGAGAGGTGTGGGAGAAAGAGTGATGTGCCCTTGGAGAGGGTATGTGCACTCATGGTTGAGGGTCCTGACATTGACATAAGAGGGAATGAAGGTGGAGTTAATTTCTGTCGATGTCTGGATAATATGAAATGGTGAATTTCAGATTAATTCCTGAAAAGAGCATCTGTTGTACTGGCACATTCTTGGTCCAGAGATTAGGTGAAATATATGTGCACACCTGCCTTTTGTTGAGGAGTGCTGTTACAGTGATCCATAGGAATGAGATAGCATACATCATTGTCATCTCAGCTGGCTTTGCGAAGGCTGAAGTGTAAGAGAGAAATACATTATAGAAATGGTGAACGGAGTATTGGAAATAAAGTTGATTAAGAAAAACTGTCCAAGTCACGATATACTTGTGTTATCTTTGCCATGATGCCTCTGGGAATGAAGCTATGTGAGAGAAGTGTGGTGCAAAGATTTATGTGAAGGAAGCAGTGCAAAGTGATGGCCTCAGCACCATAGGATTGCGGTCAAAAGGGTAAAGAGTGATGCCAAAAATTTCAGGGTCTTGAAATGAGAATTCTGGGGAAAACCAGGTTATCGCCTGACAAGAGCAGTGTCAAATCACTCACACTCTCATTATGGACAACTTCTCTCTGTACCCTATGTTCATGGCACCCACTGTATTGACAAGGGGTAGTGTGGCCTACATGTGAGTCCTAGAGCACAGGTATCATCTGTATGCTCACTGCCCTTGTTGTGGGAAGACACAGCATCAGTAGGAATATAAGGAGAGAGTGACTTTGATGAAACAAAGGCCTGATATCTTCTCTGTATTCAGAAGTCCAAGGAGCAGATGGATATGGAATTTGGGGTGTATGATGAATGTAAAATCCGGTGAGAGAAGCTGATAATGGACTGAACTGTCCCATTATGACAGGATATGAACTTTGAGGATGTGGCCATTGCCTTCTCTCTGGAGGAGTGGGGGATCCTTGATGAGGCTCAGAGACTTCGGTACTGTGATGTGATGCTGGAAGTTTTTGCACTTGTGTCATCTGTAGGTAAGACCTTCACATCTCTCCTAATAGACTGAGGTGATGTCCTCTCTTCCTTTATTCTCCACCTGTAGCATTATCTCTCCTACAGCCAGACCATAGGCTCTGCAGATTGTCCTCACTGTCATGCTATGGATGCTAGTGCTGAGCTGTGTGGAGAGCCCTGAGAAATAGACTCCACAAACTTCTTTAACACTATTTTTCTCAAAAAGTGGATGATGTGTCTGGGATCCAGGAGTCTTACAGACAGGTTAATAGTCCCACTTGCTGCTCACCTCTCCCTGGGAGGGTGACTGTATCTAGATCCATGGCTTCCACTTCTGCACCCTTCCTCTAGATAAAGGTCCTTGGTGACTGCCTGTGCCAGGTTATAGTCTTTACTTTCATGAACCATGGGCTGTTCTTGAAAGACCCTCCTTCAATTGGTGTTTGTACTATTACCTTTGCAAGTGGAATTGCTCTGGACCAGGGCTGGCTGGTCACCTCTGTCATCTTTCATTAACTCTTGGAATATTTAGGTTTTATGTATTTGTAGAGAAGGTGGTGAGGGGAACCATAGTTTTTTTCACAGGGTGAACATGCAGGATGGTCTGAGGGAGGCCTGGCCCAGCTGACTGGCAACTAACAGAATATATGACACAAGGGCTGTGCTCCAATTATACCAGGAATCGGCTTGATTCCATCAGTGTGCAGATGCAGGTGCCACTGCCTACATCTCCTTTTTACCTTTCCTTTTAACTACTTTACACCTTCTGACTTGTCATTTCACCTGTGACTTACTAGCTTTTGGCTCTGTTCACATTTGTGGCATTTTTACATCACCTGTTCCTCTGCACTGATGCCTCTGCATTATTCTTCAACATTGACCTGAACATGTGTTATAAGGTGCATATACATGCTACGGTAGGCTTCAAACAGCAGCTACTTGTTTATGGAATTTTTCTTGGAATAAGACATAAGCAAAATTCTGCAGAACTTGCCTATGTTATCCGCAGACAAGCCCTACTGAACACTGTTAGCCTAAGGAAGTACTGGATGTCTTACTTCACTTCCATGTGGTGCTTGCCATCTTTGTGTCATATTCCTGGTGTAGTCTTCCTTCCTTTATGATCTTCTGACGCTCAGAACTTCACAGAAGCCTCTTATAATCCTTCTTGTACATCTCTTCTTTTCAGAAAATTCCATGGAGCCAAGGTGTCATGGGCTACACAGTTTGTAATGGAACTTCCTCCTGTCACCACAGTCAACATTCATTTCCTCCCCTTTTCTTTCTGTTTTCAGGTTGTTGGTATAAAAATGATGATGATGAGTCCTGTTCTGATCAGAATGTATCTTTACAAGAAGAGTCACAGGTCAGATTTTCCAGTAGAGCTCTAGCAACTCAGAAATCCCATCTGTGTAAGTGGTGTTTCTCAGTGTTAAAAGATGTTTTGCACCTTACTGAGTCACAAGCAGAGTACTTTGAGCACAAAGGCTTCTTCAGTGACCCATGTGTGAGAAACTTCTGTTTCAGAGCAAACCCTCACCAGCAACAGAGGGATGCCAGCGGAGAGACCTCCTGGAAAGAAGCTATGTACAAGGCCTCATTTGCAGCCAGGTGCAGCTTCTACTTATCAGAGGTGCCTTCAAACAGCAGGGAGGTTGGGGATGACTCCCAAGCTCCCTCAGAGCTTCTCCTGCATCAGACCACTCTCAACACTGAGGAGCCACACTGTGGCAGTGAGGTTTCACAAGAATTCCTTAGTGCAAAAAGTCATCACCAATGGGATAAATGTGAAAAAGCTGTCAGCCACAACCAGAAAGTTGTTGCATCTCAGGGTGTCTGTTCTGGAGAACTGATTTATGAGTGTGGCAAATGTAGTAAAGTTTTTAGACAAATCTTTAACCTCATTCAAAATAAGAGAATTCACACTGGAGAAAAGCAGTATGAGTGAAGAGAATGTGGGAAAACTTTCAGTCAAAAGTCTGATGTCAATAAACACCAGCGAGTTCACACTGGAGAAAAGCCGTATGTGTGTACAGATTGTGGGAGGTCTTTCAGTGAGAGTTCTAACCTCATTCAATATCAGAGAATTCACTCTGGAGAAAAACCTTATAAGTGTACCGATTGTGGGAAAACTTTTACCAGAAAATGTAACCTTATGAGACACCTGAGACTTCACACTGGAGAAAAACCTTATAAGTGTAGTGATTGTGGGAAGTCTTTTAGGAAAATAATCATTTCCTTTCCCATAAGAGAGTTCACACTGGGGGAAAGCCTTATGAGTGTCCAGATTTTGGGAAATCTTTTAGCCAAAAATGTAACCTTATAAGACATTGAGATTTCACACTGGGGAAAAGCCTTAAATGTAAGGGAATGTTTCATTTTCTTACTCAGAATAGCAACACTGAAGGAGACCCCATCTTACACATTTACCTTAATATAATCCCTTTTTATCAGGACATACACTCTGCTAGATTCCTCATAGGTTGCAGGTATAAGTTAGGTTTGAAGGAGCTGCTTTTACTGCTATCCTGCCCAGGCCTACTATCCAATTAATGTCACTGTGAGTGATTGTGGCTGAAGTGTTTTCCCTTCAACCACCTGGCTCACCTGAACAATGTGTATCAGTTACAAACCCCACATTCTCTCTTGTGCTTG